>NW_023459001.1:0-41949 GCF_013731165.1 Rhagoletis pomonella
TCACTCATTGAGCATTGTTGTTGTTTGGTGTTAAAGAAGCTCAATGCAGCTTGCTTACTTGCTCGCTTGTTTGTTTGTTTGTAAAGGTATGGCGGTGCGTTTATGCGCGACACTAAAAATGTCATGTAAACATCAAGAATAATGAAAACGATCCACATATATAACAAAAAGCAAGCAAAATAAAAAAAAATACGTAAGCACGTACAAGATACATATCGATGCATTCACATTAGGGTAGTTATTAAACTTTGAAATACAAACTTCACAATTTGTACGGGCACCCTGTCATTTTTTCTCTTATAATTTTTAGACTACTTATAGGGGACGCACCACTCTTTAAGCTTAGATTTAAGAAAAGGGAAATACAAAAGTAAGCAGTGCGTGCAGATATATTTATTGATCACCCCACTTCTGCCAATATCTCAGCGTAAAAGACCTGTTTAATTTGCCTATGAAAGTCGTGAGATTTGATCTGAACTAAAATTCATTCATATGTCGTTTCGAGAATCCTTTAGAGGATTTTATAAGTTTTCTAGATAGCCTTTTTCCCACAGCAACTCTGCTGTGCATCTTTTTGATGGCCACAGAAAGGCATCGCGCCATATCGGATTCATTGGGACCCAATAATGTCAGCCCATTTCAGATAACTTCGGTAGCATTCTGTCTGCGAACTTAATGAATGTATTCTGAAAGAATGGCTTTAAAACCATCAAACGCCAGGGCCCAATTTCAGACGAGCTAGAGACTGTTGATTAACTTCAAAACTCCATTTTCAGGTCATACATTTAAACTTAACTTAAAATACCAACATTGGCTATTGGTATTCTGCACTTATGCCAAATTGGACAAAACTTGTATCAGCTTTCGTCGAGCGCACGTTTGTACATTGACGTCTTTTCTTCGCGAATCTCTTCTAATCGAATGATAATGCGGCCTGAAAACTTCAAGATGCGTCCTGTGGTTGAATGTTACTGTAACTATAGAGGATAAGGTTTTATGAGTTAAAACTCGGAACGAAGAAAATGCCCAAACAAAGTACACATTTTTCATATTAGGCGTGTTTTAACATAACTATATTGGCTAAGTCTTCCATACAAAATAAGCTAATAGCTTAAATTTCTCGTCAAATAAAACACGCCTATTATGAAACTAGTTTATACTTACAGCCGTATTCTAACAAAGTCACAAACTTTAGCTCATCACTGCTCTGATTTCTACTGCGACTCAAAGAAGTGTTTCTCTTGCCCTTTTTTTTAAATTTTTGTACTTTTTTTCTTGGATTTTTCGCTTTTTTAGATTTGTGGAGCATTTTCTGCCTATTTCGTTATTTTATTTTGTGTTTTTTTATAAGCTTTTGGGTCTAACAAATCCAATCCTTGCTGATCAGGATAAATATTTAGCTTGTTTTCAAGTTTATCTAATGCAGACCCTGAAGACAGTAGTAACAACTTAACTAAAAGCTTTAAGATGGAAATCGCCATTGCAATAAATTGTGTGGTACGCATTAAATTCTTTCAATCAATCAGCAAGAAATTTTACTAAAACACTGGGAGGAGTAATGTTGCGAAAAATGTAAAAATATACATTTAAGTACATATGTAAGTAATGCTAATAGCGGGTAATACAAAAATAAAAATTTTGTTTAAATTCTATACAAATATGCCACAAATGAGCGCCATATTGCGGTTACGCGTTGATGGCGTCACAGCACATTTTACAACATAATTTTCGAGCATTTTAGACACCTTTCATTGCCTATTATTCGCTTACTACCATTCATTGTTGGCTTCCGGTCAGTTTGTGTGAGGTTTCTACGCACAAAAAAAAAAAAAATATTTATTACTGTCATGTTTTTTTTTTTTATTACGATGCGCCTTGTTTGCTTGGCGTGTCAGGAATGCTGTTGGCGATTTCATTGTTTGATGTTTTCGCACACGCAAATTTTTGTTGCAAAACTTTGAGGGCACTTAGTTCGATAATATTCCTATATCGTCATCACCAATTCAAAATAAATTATTTTAAAAGTTAGAATTTTTACAGGAGGCGTATGTAAATAAGCATAGCAAATGCTTTCAAGGCTGTTTAAAGATGCCTTTAAATGTCGTATTTTTTAAATAGTATTTCCTAAAAAATTCTATGTTTATGCATTTTAGGTATCATAAAAGCTATGATGTTTATTATATATGTATTTACATAAATCATAACGTGTATTCGGTTAAAAAACCTCCCCCTCTCAGAAATGGGTTGTGCGCTGGGTTTTAGGGCCCGCCACGTAAAAATCACTTCCAGTGAAAAAAGTCAGCAAAGCCTCGGATGAGACCCCTCCTTTTGATGACGATGGCAAACGTTTAAAGGAAGGGAGAAGGTGCCCAGATGGTTGCTGACAAAATATGACATCACCGCCATCCGAGAAATGTGTTTGATGGGGAAAGGCAAAAAATGTCTCGGGCCTTGCTACGTCTACTACAGCTGCCATGTAAAGGAACGCTAATTCGGTGTAGGACTTGTGATCGGAGAGAGACTCCGTCGGCGAGTACTGTCGTTCACTTCGGTGAACGAGCCTCTAGTAACAATCCGGGACAGTTCAAGATTCTTCAATATGGTAGTATGCAGTGGTAGGTTCAAACATATAGGGATCCATCAGCATACGTGGCAAATCGATCATGTTGTGATAGACGGAAGGCACGTTTCCAGTGTTTTAGACGTACGTACACTTCGAGGGCAAAACATCGACTAAGAACACTATCTTGTTGCAGCCAATATACGCTCCCACCTCTGTGCAGCAAAAAATGTGGAAAGCTCAACGTCGAAAAGCTGCAATCAAAGCAGACGGCCAATCCATTCGCCACTCAACACTCACACCTTATAGGGAACTGAAGTGGGAAGGGATACGTATTTTACTCAATAAGAAAAGAGAGGCTAAGATACGCGCAAGAGAAGAGCTTGAAATACTGGCCGATAGGAGAAACGCACAAAAATTTTATCAGAGAGTTAGGCGACTTACGGAAGGTTTGAAGATCAGAGCGAGATCCTGTGAGAACAACCATGGCGAAATAGTGGCCGATTTCCAGAACATTCTTAGATTAGGGGACAGGTAATAAGATCAACGGAGATAAGGTCAATTGACTTTATTTCCCACCCTGGTGCGAAATAAAGTCAATTGACATTATTACCTTTTTAAAAACGAAATAAAATCCATTGACATTATTTCTCTTTCAAACATTAAATTTGCTTAGCTTCGCGGCGGCCGGCGCGCACACCACGTCACGCTACGCCGCGGCCCCGGGCCTCTCTCCGCGTCTGCCGCCGTGCTGTAACGCAGGTAGATTTATTTTTTGTATACGTTGAAATAAAATTTTTATATTTAAACATCGAGGGCTTATATCTAATAAAACACACACACTTTCCACAAAGATGAGATTCTGATATAAAAATTCACCTAAGCTTTAACTGTCATCAGTGATATTAATGCTACCTTATATAACGACAATTAACTTATATGATCTCGGTTCCGATATTAAATAATCAATAATTGTTTATACCCGCATTGGCACATTGGCTCGTTGAATGTGCCATCTAATAAATAGTGTCGTCGTTCTATTTAGCTGCTTTTAAATGATGTCGTCACAAATTGCTGGCGGAGACATGAACACAGTGTAAGAAAATTCTTTTTCTATAGTTGTTTCCTTATAGAAAGGTTGGTTTCTTTTCCACCTTAGACATTCCGAATTCGTTAAAAATATGCTAATTTAAAACACAGAATTCTTTCAGTGTTCCTCCGGGGTTTTTGGGGTTTGGACTGTTTCTTCAATTTAATAGTGTTCCCTTCATTTTTGTGGAAACGAAACATGTTTTGCAAGTTATGGATCATTTTTACACTCTTTCTTCAAATATTTCTCGTATTCCAGCTGTGCGCAGGCGTTTAGTTTTTCGCATCGTGTTTTTATATATATACGTAATTTAAATTTTTTTTATAAAATCAATTGGTGGTAGTTCATGATTGTGTGTGGATTAATATCACAACACTGAGTATTTGACAATAACCTTTTTCATCTATTAAAAAACAACACTTACGGGGAAATGCTTATTGTAAGAACAACATTTTTTTCTATGAATCGACATACTTAAAGCATTGTTGACGCCATTTCAATTTGAATGAGAAATAGCGTCAATGACTTTATTTCCAAATTTTCGAAGCAAAGTCCTTCTGCACTAGGTCTACCCATCGCATTGCTTCCTCTGCTTCCACTACCAAGTTCCGAGTTGCACACTTTCAAAGCTGGAGCGTCAGTGTCCATTCGAACGACATGGCCAAGCCAACGGAGGCGCCGTAGTTTAATATTCTCCTGCACTTTGCTTATGTCGTTGTAAAGTTCAAAGTTTATTGCTCTCTAAATTTTTACAAAAAAAAAAAAATCGATGGATAAATAAAAAAACTATGAATGGTCAAAGGAAAATGCATAATGATTTTTTGGATGAATTATGAGTACGGCGACCATAATTATGGCAGCTGAATACGGGACAAAAAATAAATTTTGCTCTTTTTTCCACAAATTAGCCATGAAACAGCATTTTATTTGGCATATATTTTTCGATATTTTGTGAATGCAGCACGTAAATATTTAGTTGTAACATCACACTTTCGCTGAATATTTTTCCATAACTTTGTAATTTGTGTTCGGGATTTTCACTCCGCAATATGTGTTTCAAACATTCCTAGGCAGGGCAACATGATGAAAATATCCGGCTACTTTTGAAGCACGAGTGGTATTCAACGGATCATTGTCAGACTTACATATCGACCAAGCACAATGCAGTGAATAGCATCCGGAACGAGCTGAATTGCAAAGCGTTCCCTTGCTTGCACCTTTGAAAACTTCTTTACTTTTACAGTCTTACTCAAACGAAAATACATTGAAAATGTTGGGGCGGTTTTGAACTAAATTCTAAGATAGGGCGTTCTTTAACCATAATCTGAGATTGGGTATTTTTCAATGAAATTCTGAAGCAGAGTGTTCCTGAAAAGTTTTCTGAGAAACGGCGTTTTCGAACTGGCTGCCGAGATAGGTCGATCTTCCACTCAGACATCGATATGTGCTCCTCGATTCGAACCACGAGCATCCTGATTAAAAATAAAAACTATTTGATAGGCATGCCACTTTTATGAGCTGTTAAGGCGCCAAAATACCGAGTACGGGACATTAAAAGAAATACAGAATATTTGGTGTCCCATATGAAATAACAAAATTACCAGGGATGCAAAAAAAGAGGACTGCCTCGTATAATACAGGACGGATGGTCACCGTAATTATAAGCAAGAAAGGATGTTACTCATACGCCATGTGTATACCTGTACACTGCGTATAAAGCAGGGATTACATAAGTTGTATGTACATTTGTACAGATTTATATATTTTAGCAGACATAGGTGGTTGGTGTTGTCTAGAAATAATGAGGTCATCTTAATAACAACTTGCCAAACAACACAACACATGTAGAAATCGTGTGATTCCAGCTTAAGTGACATTTTCCATGTTAAAGTTAGATTTTTTTTTTCATTCATAATGCAAACCTGTATTGTAAATATCTTGGGAAAATTACCTAATCTACATAAACGGTATACAGATCCGTAATCTTTTTTACGTGCCTTGGCGTTTTTCTGTGTTATTTTAGCGTTTCTAAGTAATTTTTGTTATTTTACTACGCACCTTTTTTCTTTCCCCTTCCACCATGAATAAAAAAGCCACTTAAATATTTGTTTTTAGCATTAAATGATTTTTATTAATTTGAATGTTATCAATAAATGAAACACATCATAAAAACAATTTATTTGGTAACTGCAAATGTCAAAGTGCACCACCAACGACCATAATGCAATTATGACATTTACTCATACACATACAACTTTATACATACATACATAAGTTGCATGAATAAAAGCGATTAATTTGACCATCGTTATGTTTGCATGTATGTCTGAATGTATGTTAGTATGTATACAGGCATTTATGAATCGAATTACATATAAGCTGGATGTATGTATGTATGTACATATGTATATGTATGTCTAGGCATATTAATGTAATGCATAGTTTTATTTGGTATTACAAATTTATTTAAAAAACGCGCATTAGTTATTGTTTGGTACGGCTGTAGGCAATACCGCATAGTATTCGTTAAAAAGATATATGTATGTATGTAGGTATGTACGAAAATTGAAAATCCAAAGAGTAAATCAGCATTAGCGCGAAAATGACTGATAGTGTGTTTAATTTAATTGTATAGCCATACATATATACATACAGTGGGGAGCAGAAATGAGTACAGGGTGATTTTTTTTAAATATGGTTCAAAAGTATTTTTGTGTAATTATTTTTTGTTTTTTTGAATACATGAAACAACAGCACCATTTATCCCATCATGCTAATAGTCTAAGATCCGACAAAGGCACGACCTTCACTCATCTGTTTAATGGATGAAATCTTTATTCTATAAAATTTAACGTGTTAATAAATATTTTGCGAGTAGGTTGGCTGCTTTCGATTGGCATATATGCAATTCTTTCATTAAACAAATGAGTGCAAAATTAAACAAAAAAATGTATAATAATTTTTGAATATTTATTTTATTGAATATAATTTTTAATATATTAAAAATATTCTGGCCAGCCAGCCAACCCACTTGCGAAATATTTCCTAACAGGTTAAAGTTCATACAAAGTAGTTTTCATGTGCATTAAACAGATAAATGAAGGTCGTGCCTTTGTCGGATTTCCTACTATAATTATGATATGCAATGGATCGAGAATACCCCTATTGGCTTTCCTGTGTTTGCATAGGTCAAATTCATTCTAGGTATTATAATAATGCTCGCAGCATAAAATTAAATCAATTTGATTGAGCTATCGCAATTTCTGACAAACACTTGTTATGCTCGTATGCAAAAAAGCAATTAAAAAGAAAGAAGTAATTTTTAAGCAAAAAACACAACCGACTTTAATTCTAATATATAATCGGATGTAACTAAATTAGTATGGGACCACCTGTGAGACACTACATTTGCGATAGAAATCGGTTGACGTGGCCCAAATTTATGCGGTAAAATACATAAAAAAATATTCCGACGATTTGATAACCTGCTCCTTTTTTGAAGTCGATTAAAAAGAAAATAAAAGTAGGAAAAAAGGATATGCATATGCTACATACATACAACAACGTTTTTTTTTTTAATACAAATACGTAGTGGGATTTTGTTTTCAATTTTTAGCTGCTTGTATGTGTAATCGTGTAGTGGATGCGTGATATTTTTTTATGAATATGTATGTTTATGTATATGTATGTTTGTATGTATGCGTATATTCGCGAGAATGTTTATTTATGTGATTTATTTTTATTTTTTGGTTTATTTATGTAATTTTTTGCTAATTAGGCCTGTTAGATTTGCAGTAATCAGTTTAGTTGTTTCGAAGCCAATTTCCGCCGGAAGTACAAAAAAAAAAACAAAAACAATCTACTTTTTCATGTTTCCATGTTTTGGGTTCGATAATTTCAAACTAAGTACAAATATTTTATGCAAACATTTTCACTATACATTTTTCCGCCAGTGCTCTTCTGATTTATTCGCAATAAATAATTACATTAATTTCCTCATTTGCCTTATTTGTGTCATTTCTCAAAAAAAGCATTATCCTTAATAACTAGTACCTAATCATATACATACACATTTTTTATTTTTTGTTCTCTTGCTTTAAACTATACTTTTATATTTGCTGTTTTGCTGGTGATTTCTGGTGAGATTTTTAATTCTCATGCGTGCACGAAAATTACATATAAATATGTATGTATGCTTTATTTATTTGATTTTCCTATTTTTTTTTCTTTGTTTATTTTTCTTTTTGTTGTATACTCTTTTTAAACGGTAATGGTATGCATGTGTTTTTGTTTCATATTTCATCAGAATCCAATTTTAGCAAAGTAGCAATTGTTGTATTTATTAGCTAAAAATGCTTATAATTGATAGGTTCACACTTCATCTGCTTGTTTTTGGTTTAGGGTTTTCATTTTTATACTCGTAATTTTGTCTCGTACTTGGCTGCAGCTTAATTTAATAAATAAATAGTTTATCAGCTTCATTATTGGATAGCGTTTTTTTTTTCATTAGCTTACTCAATTACCGTCAATTAGACGATAGAATAAGGTTACTGTATATTTTCGCTGCTTGCCTTCGCTTTGGTTTTTATTTTTAGTTAGCTTTTTCAACTGATGTGCTTTTTTTGCTTAAATATTATCGCTTCTACCGTTTCATAATTTTCGGCTTCTATTTGTTTTTGTTTTGTTATTTAGTTTTGTTTCAAGCTCGCCAAAATTCTCTTAACTGGCTTCATATACGTACATACATAAGCATACATTTATCTTTTTAGCTTTCATTTTCTTTCTGCGAATGCAGTCGTCTGTAAATTTGAACGGCGTGTGAATGTACCGAAACTAATCTGTACAAATGTGTACATAAATAGGGTATTTAAAAATAAAACTTGTGACTTGCTTCCAGTGTTGCAGTTGAATTTTGTTAAATGCAGATGTCATGCACTCTCATGCGTTTGAATAGGGACAGTCGATTTTCTTCTGGGCTAACTTTTTTTTATTTAATTTCCATTATTTTTCGGTTAAATGGAAGTATATTTTCTAAAAAAAAAAACATTTAAATGACACTTTTAAACTATATAGAGAATTAAGAAAATTTTCTTAAAATTTCAAACTGTTTTCTCCGAATTTTTTTGAGCATGCAGTTTTGTATTCCATTCAATTTTAGCTAAAAAATGCAAGTTTTAAATGCATAGCTAAAAATTACCGTGGATTTTTGAAAATTTTTTTCTGACGCTCTTCCGCAACTTTTTCCATATAGCGCATGCTCGCGTTTTTTATACTGAAAAAAAAATAAAAATAAAATCTGAGAAAAAGTGTAAAATTTTGATGATTTTTTTTTAATTCTCTACAAAGTTTGAAACCTGCATACAAGCTATGGTTCTTGTTAGGGAATGAACTGTATTTTACAGGGATGTCGTAGTCGTAGTTTTGTTCCCTAGAAAGTTAAAAACATAAACACGGGAATGAAACCTATGGGAGTGTTTTATCAAGAACGAAAGTCAGAAAAAAAACTCTCAGGAACATTCTCATCGGGAATTATATAAGAATAAAAAAGTCCTGGGGAACTTCGCAAAGGATGCATGTGGCACAACTATAAAATAAAAATAAGTTATATGATGAATATGTTAAACAAAGGTTATTATGAAATGAGCCTTTGCTTTAGCTCGGCCGAGTGGCGTAACAATACTTACGGAACATTTCTAAGAAAATAAAATGAGAACAAAATTAAAAATTTCAGAACCTAAATAAATACTTCTACCACAAAAGTTAAATGATGGATGATCGTTTCTTTAAATAAATGTTGCCCCTCCACGGCACAAAATATGCTTGATGTTACACTCACCCCTGTTAAAGGGCATGTTTTTGCCTTCTTTTCCTTGTTCAGCTCACGTCGTATTTCATAATATTGTCTTTTAAGCAACCATCTGGTTTTTAGGGCAATCATCAGCCCTGAAAAAGCTTTTAAGAAACGAACACAAAATATCCTCATCGAAAAAAGAGAGAAAAGGGCAATCGAAAGGCGACATTTTTCAGAAGAAACGAAAGCACCATGAAATAAAAAAAATGCTTTTCTTTCTAAAAACGAAAAATCTAAAAATTCCAATAAAAATATGAATTAAAGAAATTCATAAAAAAAAACAAAAAATGCGAGTAAATTTATATACTTTATTTCTTGCGCGAAGAATATATAAAGCTTAAAAGGGCCTTGCCCGCAGGCAAGGCGGTGTCCATCACCGATTTAACGCAATAAGAGTAAGTCGGAAGAATGGAGAGGACTTCTACCCGCATAAGAAAAAGGCAAATATAAAAAAAGCTAAGACAATGATACTCAAAGTGAGCTTTTACTCTATGTACGCCCATATAAAATCTACAAAAAGCTTTAAAAAATTTAAATTTTCTGCTTTATACTCCCTTTAGTAGAACTTCATTCAAATTAGCGTTGGCCATAGAAATCTTTTATTCGTTAACAGTCATATGTTACACGCACAAGCATCTTAAAAAAAACTTTGCAAAAACCAATCGTTATTTAAATTAGTGAAAATTAGAGAGAGATTTTATTTTGCATACATTTACATAAATCTAAATCTAAAATTTATTAAAAGCTTTAAAAAGCTTCTTGCACTGGCTGCACTTCATATTAGACTAAGTTTTGCTCATGTAAAAGTTCAGACGAATTTATTATTTTAGCAAAAAAAAAAACAACAAAACTATCGTATAGCGAAAAATAAGGAGAAGGTAGAATAAAAAATGTTCAATTTTTTTATTGTGGTATTGATTTATTTATTTTCACATCTATACTTTTATAACGCTGCAGTTGACAAACAATCATCATTATTTTTTACCGTTACACTCAAAAGCTTTTCATCATCATTAAATAGTACATACAACTATGTTGGCAACACTTTCCATTTTTTAAGGTAGGTAGCAGTTTCATATTGATTACTGTTTTTGTATTTGTATGAGTTTACAGTTTTAGTTGTTTATTCGTATTATTTATTAGCCTTAATTTAAATTTGCAAAGCAGCTATGTTTGTTATACATAAGTGCTAGCCAGCTCATATCGCCCATACTATCTTATTGCAAAGTTTCTGTTTCATTCATTGTTAGTTAGAAACATGTTAGAGGTATTCTCTTAGCCATGTAAAACCGTGTACAGATAGCATAAGAAAACCACTTCTATCGTGAAATTCGTGCATCGTGCAAGGCTCTTGCAAGACTTAGTGAATACCCCTATTACTCTTTTTCGTATTAATTGTTTTAAGATTCAGCAAGAACTAAACCATCAAAAAAAAAAAACAAAAATGAAAAACTGTAATAGCCAGTTTTATGAAAGAAATTTAAGTGAATAATGGTTTTTTTTTTTATTTGAATTTAATATGTAAATTGACAAAAAAAAAAATATTTTTCACTTAAATTTCTTGCGTAAAACCGGTTGTAAGTGTTGCTGTGTTAGCATGATTTTTGTAGTTAGTATCAATAATTTATTGCTTACATACAGTTATTTGTTGCAGCAAATGCTGCTTCTTAAATCGTTTTTAGTTAAATATTCATTTACTTGCATTTATTTTTTATTTTCAAAAACTTATCACAAAATTTATTGGGCGGAATTTTAGCGTGTACGATACATAATATTATGTAATGAGCAGAAGACGAAGAAGAGTATTAATTTATGTGAAACCTAAAGAAATTAGAATCATATTTGTACATACATACATATGCAATTAGATATGTATGTATGTATGTACGAAACTTTAAAATGAGTATACATATATATGTACATATGTACGAGTTTGAGAATGTGATAACCAACTTCTTAGTCTCTAATTTGCTGTAACTTTTGACTTTTATTAATAGGTGTGTGTATGTGTGTGTGTGTTTTTTTTACTTATAATTCTTAACTTTTTTTCACTTGCTTTCCTCTAATTTTCTACACTTTATAAGCTTATAAGCTAATGACGGCATAAAAATTCAACCAAGAAAATTAATCGTATTACGAGCAGGATCTATGTATGTACATAGATGCGTTTCTTCGCTATTTTTTGCGCTTGCTTTTTCCCTTTCTTTGGAATTGGTATAAATGGTAGGGGAGCTGGCGCCGGCGCTGGCGATGTGTAGGTGTATATGTGTAGGTATGTAGGTATGATGCATTTTTATTTACTATATTTGTTTGCAGGTTTACACACTTGTTTGTTTGCCGTTTTACCTTCTGACAGTTTTTGCTTTTCTATTAAAATGAAAATAACATTCTTTACGATTTCTATTCGATTCTGGATATTTTTTAATTTAAATTTCTTAAATTTTGCAAATCTGCATAAGCATTGCAGCAAACTTCTTTTAATCAGCTCTTTTATTTTTCTACTTATTCCTTATTAGATACTAACAATATGTACTTTGCAATGGCAGCATTCAAAGTGTAAGCCGAATGCAAATCTGCGCATGAAAACCGAGCAATATAAATTTGAGAACAAAGTTTACGTTATCTGAGGTTGAGTGTGAGAAAATGAGCTAAACTATTTGTTTTTTGTTTAAATTTTCATCTTTTACTTATGCTGTTTTGTCTTTATATAAAAATCAATTTCAATATAAAGTTAATTTTTTTCTTATCGCAAGCACTTTTAATTACCTACATATACATATTTTTCGTTTTGCATTCTCTACGCGTTTTTATGTAAATACAAAGGTTACTTGACTCTACATCAATGCTTGTTCGTCTTGCTCTTCTTCTTCTTCTTCTTTGTTTTATTATATATGTATGTATGTATGTACTTATGTAAATGTAGCTGTTTGCTTTATATATATGTATGTTGTATATTTTTACTTGTGTAAAGTAATGCTTTAAGTAAATGAAAATCATAAGTTTGAGATATCATTTCTTACTTAACACTCTGGTGTTGCTTCACCTCTTGCACTCGTTGTTCGGTCGCTTTTGGCTACATACATACACACATATGTATGTATGTATGTATAAGAAATCCCAATTTATCTGCTCCAAATCATTCCTGCTGTTGAGCGTTTTTTTTTTTCAAAACTCTGCCACCATTAAGTTTTATTTCGCTTAGAATACCAGCATTTGATCGGCACTTCCTTCCGCACTGTCATCGTCGTCGGTATCCTCATCTTCATCGTCGGAGGTGAGCGATGAGGCATTATTCACAACAGACTCTGTGTCAACAAAGGAAATAGAGAAAGAAGAAAAGAAAATAAAAATTACCTTGTAGTGAAATGGGAATGCCGAGAGCTAAAAAGTTGTGCTGGCACATTAGTTAGTCAGTTTGACAGATTTGATTGGCTTAAAAGTTAAATTCGATCTACCCAATGCGGCGGAAGAGCACTATTTTTACTTCTGTACGAAAGTATGTACTATGTGTACATGAATGTATGTATGAATTAGAGGTTTACGCCGACGGGCTTTGCGGCGGCGACGCCGGCGCTACTGCCCATAAGGCAGACTCCATGAGGCTAGTTATCTTATCATGTCATCTCGTCAGCGTTAGGCATTCGCCATGCCAATCCAGAATATAGTTCTACTTAATTCATTCTTGAATTGGTTTTTGAATTTAAATAGGGGCAGGGCTGAGGTATATACTAGAGATGGGCACGGGACATCGGGACTCGCGAGGGCCACGTACTAATTTCAAAATGGCCGGGATGCACGGTGTCGGGAAGGTCTTTAATAATTTTGCGGGCGGGACGGGGCTCCCGATAAAAGTTGCAACCTCCGAGAATTCAGAAAATTTTCTTTAAAAACGTCTTATGAAATAAGCACTTTTTTATGTTTTATTGAGACGAAAACGAAATAACCGAAGATGCCAGATCTTTCATTGTTTTCGTTATTATTTGAAATTAATTTGAAATATGAATTAATCTTAGATAGATTTAGTCCCGTGCCCATCCCTAGTATATACATACATACATGGTTCTCTATGTTCTCTACTGATCTATAAAACAAATGAAAAATTAAGTTAATGGATTAATTTTTGTCGCTATTACAAATTTTTGAAATAATCTTATTTGCCGTTAAGTTAAATTACGGAGTTGTTACGATTTTTTTCGGATTGTGGATTGAAAACAAGGGCGGTCTACTTTTTACCAACAGTTTAAACCATCAACCAGAACGGGCCTTTTGACCCACTGTTTAAAAAGTCGCTTATAGATGGTTAAAATTTCCACTAAAATATTAAGCACCAAATTTTTCTAATCATAACCGAATGTAATGAAAAATAATACTAATTTTTACCAAAAAGCGTGAACTTTTATCCATTAAACATTGCGATGCGATGGAGCAAAACCTTCCTGGGTTTTGATCACCACTTAAGAATGCTAACGCGATTTTCACACAACCATCTATGCAGTACTTGTATACGTATGTGGGACCTCAGAATAAAATAACTTACGAATGTAAAAATTAGCCAAAAAAGGTTTTTTTACACGATTTTATTAGATTTAGCACGACTAAAAAAAGCCCCTTAATCGAAATTTTAATGAAAAAATTTTTTTGGGTGACATAATAATTGTGGCGAACTAGCGGCGAAAATAAAAAATTAAGGTATATTCCAAAGCGAATCTATAAAATGTGGTGCTACCGGCGAATTTAGATTTTCGCTACGATTGTACTGATTGTTAAAAAGATGTGTTCGTTGTAAATTGTTGTATTACGAATTCGCCTTGTTTACAACAAACACATAATGTTGACAATCTGCAAAACTGCAGCGAAAATCTAATTCGCCGGTAACACCACCTTGTATAGATTCGTCTTGGCATCATCACTGGCGCATTTTCGCCGTTGGATTCGTCGGATCTGTCAAAATATTGTGAATGTTACTGCCATCCCTAAATCGGCGCCTCAAGCGCCAAGCAACTGTCAAAAATCCTCATGCCTATACAATTTGTATGAAGCATCCCACAACAACGCGGCCTTAACGACGAGCAAATGGAATTTTAATTTTTAACAGGGCGTTACGTGTTGAAGTTGGTTGCAGAAGACGGAAAGAAAGAGAAATGACAAAAAGGTGAAAGAGGAAATGAAAATAAAAACGAGAGGACTTGAGAAAAATGTCAAAAATTACGCCGCGTTGATTTGGGGATAGCGCGCGCTGACACTCGTTGACAAATGGAAAACGCAACGCTTAGCGCTCCAATTTAGGGACGGCACTTATTTACATTCGCTTCGCCAAAGACATTCGCTTCACAACTCATAAAACCGTCAACTTTTCAAAATCTGTTTAGGGAATTTTCCTTTCTAATTTGTTTTCATAGCAGGTTAAGTATGTCTATTTTTGTATTGTTGTACATAAAAACTTAATAATATTTTTTTTTTTTGTATGAATAATTTATTTTAATTAACCTTTTTTCTATGTAATTCAGGTCCTTTTTTACACAGTTTTTATTAGACGCGGGTTTGTCTGGAACGTATAAAAACAGAATAAAGTATATATCACTATTCAATATAAAAAAATGTCGCCATTGTGACTAACTCTGTGGTCATTAAATGCTCATAATAAGCAACTCAAAGATCAACTAAAGCGTTCCATATGTTTTGCGTAATTTCCAAAAGCATAGATATTTGGCAAATCTAACCCATGCTTGTTGCCACTTAAACATATCATCTGTGAATATAATTGTAAACTTTGGATAATTCGAGTAACTTGTATGCCGGCACACTTGCATACTTGCGTAGTTTGTACTTCACCCATAAACTTGTGGGAAATCGGCAATCAGCAAGTCACTTGTGCCCCAGCAATATTTCCTTGGCACAAATCACTTTCAATGCAGAAGGGACATTTAATATTGGCAGCGTTATTCACCTTCGGCACCATAAGCCTACTAATTAAAGCCCAAGCGGCTAGTGGACAACAAGACAGCTGCTGCCAGCCATTGCCAAGCAATTAACTATGCAAGAAGTTTAAACTCGAAAGTTTTGCAACTGCCAACCCATGCTCTTAAGCAAGCTCGCATACTTAAAACTTTCTTTGGAATACTAAGTATGCAGCCATGCGGATTTTTTCTTTGTTTTATAGTTATTTGTAAAGTCATGTTCTTCCATTCACACATACCTACATACATACTCGCTAACTCTATAAGCCAATCGAATAACATGCCTATCTACTTACTAACCAATTTACCTGTGCCTTGATGTGAACAAATGAATTTACAAATTTGTCATGCAACAACTTACCACAGTTGGGTTTGCCTCGGGTGCGTGTGTTGGCGAATTCGACTCCATGCTTGTCCACACACCAGCATACGCCGACGGAGTTGTGACACTGGGTAGGCTTATAGAAGCCCTGAACATCGCAATCCGGTGCATAGGCGCCTTAAGTACGACAAAGTAGGCGATAGAGGAATTGACAAGGGAAGCATTAAACCGTAATTAGATTTGTATGTTAAAATTATTGCGGAAGTTGAAAGTGGCTTTTTGATTAGATATATAAAATATATAAAGCACAAGCGGATAAAAAAATGTTGTAATTAAGATTAACAACTAAAAAGCATTAAAGTGTGCTTAGAAGTAAAAGGAAAATATATTTGAGAAAGTAATATAAGTAAATACAAGTATATATGTATATGTGTAAGTAGTATAACTGGAAAATTTTGAAAAAAAATTTAATAAGCTCGATTTAAAATTAATGGTAATTCGGGTTGTACATTAAATATTTAAATATTACTAAGCGTATTCGAAAGCGTCTTAAAATCTCTATGCATTTATGTACAAAGTTCTGAAAAGTGAAAGCGCCATAATGCAGTGTAAAGTGCCAAAAAGTTTAAGCTTCAAAACAATTGTTTAAAAATTTTACTAAATTTATTTTGAGTGTGCGTGCGTATTATGTATGTAGTGTAGTTAGTGGTATTTCAACAAGAGTTTTCATATATGCATATACATACCTACATAAATAGTATCTATATAAAATATAAGTTTTTTTTGCCTTTTATCCTGCACTAATTGAAAGAAGGAAATCAACACGATATCAATATTCGATCTGGGGTCTGTAACACAAAGTTTATAAATGCAACAAGTCTACAAGTTATTATACTATTTGTTAAACTTGTAACTATCAGCGAAATATTCTACACTTGTAAATGTACCTTCTACAAGCATTTGTAGATGCATTTCGATTTGCACTTTAATATACAAATTTTGAATAGCCTTGATTTTGTTATTTACAAGCTAGAGCTCTTGTTAAAAATTGACTATCCGGCTACTCGGTTAGTCGACTAGTCGATTAGCAACTTTTTTGCGGGTTGATAGTCGAATTGCAATAATTCGATTAATTGCGCGCATTCGACTAACCGCTCACTATCGAGTAGACTAACCGAAATGATTCGAATAGTGATAGTTTTTCACCAGAAATTCGACTAGTTGTTTGTGAGCGGTTAGTTGAGAAAGGCGAAAAGAATCGGTTAGTCGATTATTTTTTGAAGTCAAAATAAAAAAATATATATTTGACTAAAAATGCATATTATATTCGCGCTAAAAATTAATTTAAAAACAATATTAACAAAAAAGTTTTGATGGAGATTTTAGTAGCGTGTAATGTCTTGTAACGTGACGACAGATAAAAAAGCAGGACAAATTTTTGCATTTTGGAACTTGGAAAATTAACCTCAAATATTTCAAATACTACTTCAAATAGTGTTGATCAAGTCCGAGAGTTTTCAAATCTTGACGGTTTCGTTTAATTTTATAACATTTTGTCATGCCAAGCCAGATGGGAATGGCCATATATTTGCACCTTTCCTCAGCCATATTAAAAACCAAGGAATGAAACCGATTCAAAATAACGTTTCGGTTTGGGTTTCGGTTTTGCCAAGTGTTTCGGTTTCGGTTTTGGTTTCGTTCTTCAAAATTTATTTCGGTTTTGGTTTCGGTTTCGCTCCGGTTTCGGTTTTTCACAGAAATTTTGTTAATATTATTTAAATCACAATGTCTTAAACGTTGAGGAAAGAAAATCGAAAATTACAGTTCACTGATAATATCAACACTAGGTTCTTTCCCTAACAATCGGGACCGGATTTGGTAATTAGAGAATAAGAGAAACATTTTCTTTCAAAAATGGAACAAAGTTCAGAAGTACGGAAACGCAAAAACCCACATTTCGTGCCCACAAGTCGAGAAACAGCTGATTCGCGTTGTTCTTGTTTTTGTCACTTATACCATGTTCTGACCGACATCGGAAACATGTTTTAGTTGCTAAAACTTTTTTTTCGATTATTTATCGAAGTGGAAGTCATATTTTATCATCTTTAATACGCCATTTCGGATTTATTGTTAATTGCCTGGCCAAAGCAAAATAAGAATGAAAGTTAAAGGTTGTAAATGAAAAGAAAATGAAGGAAAAATGTTTTTTTGTTGTCGGTCAGAACACGGTATTAAATGCAAACACTTGGAAATTGAATTTTGGTTTCACAAATTTGATTTTAAGTTCATAGATTGAAAATACATCAACAGGCCATTCACTTTTCCTTAAAAGCACCAAGTAAATGCAGGCAACATGTAAACACAATACAGCTGATATGCACTTTGACACTTTATCCATTTTTACTCGGAGAAAATTTCGGGCTGTTTCGGGCAGGAAGAAGAATACACTTACGATCGAATACGCTCGAATTTTCGCTCTCTATTACCCATTTTGTTGAGTACAGGCATGATTTCTGGGCTATTTTGGGCACACGCGGGATCTCGCATTGCGTACGGGAAAGAAACTACTTAAATATAATTAATCGATTATCGATTCACAACAACAAAGTCATCAGCAGATTTTTGCGAAAGTTACCTTGCCATACTTATTTACTACTTAACAAGAATTTTAGCAAAATGTTGCTGATTTTGGTTAAATAAATCATTTATTTCAAAGAAATTTTTATTTATTTATTATTTTTGTAAATTTCTGGAAACCGATTGAAACCTGTGATTGAAATGGTTTCGGTATCGTTCCTTTTCAGGTCAAGATAACGGTTACGGTTTCGGTTTCGGTTTTGAAAAACGAAACGGTTTTAAACGGTTACGGTTTCGGTTTGGGTTTCGGTTTCATTCCTTGTTAAAAACTATTTTTATTATAAAGTACAATATATTATTAATAGCATTAACTTTGTAATGCACCTTTACGATTCGATACGATACAAGGGTTCTGGTACTCGATTCCAAAAATATCGTTTGAAAACTATCGCTTAAAAAGTATCGGTATCGAATGGAAAAGATATTGATATGGTATCGTATCGAAATTCCTTGTCCCTATTAACAAGAGCTCTATTACGAGCATTTGTTTTCGGCGGACATATAGCTCTTGCGGTGAAAAATAACACATATATTATTAATTTAATACGGCTGCAAGGCAAACAATATTGAAAAAAGTTGCATTATTAACAAAAAGTGAAAGAAAATAAAGAAATTCTATCTTCAAGCACAGTTTCACACTGTTCTTGATTCAGTCTGAACCTGAGAAAGTACTCATTCTCTCTCGATACCGATACACTTTCGGTTTTCACTTTAGGAAGCACTTGACCACATATCGACAGAAAAATGGTATGCTAACGGCAAAATACATACTTCACTCAACTGAGTCTACTACTCAGCGTTCGAGATAGGTAGAAAATTGTTTACAATTGTACAAAAAGTTCAGTAAGTACAAGTGCGCCACTTGTACCTACCTACAAGTTGCTTTGTGTTTCAAAATATCTACATACACTTGTTTAACTGTTTAAGAAACTATTATTATTTATAAAAAATAAAACTCCATTTTTGGAGGTATTTTCAAATCGGTCCAGCTCACTTTAATCTTAATAATTTTCCGAAATATTTTGGTCGAACAAAATTTGCAGAAGAAATAATACAAACGGGTCAATACAAATTGAAATCACTTGTTGAAATACCCCTTTTAATCTGTTTTTGTTCAAATATTTACTACTAGCTAACTATTTACTACTAGCCAGTGTGTGTGTGTGTGTGTGTGTCTTCGTTTAGTTTGGCGATTCTACTCTCTTGTTTTTTTGTTTTTCATTTTCTCTATGTGTAGCAGTTAAAAAACGAGGAATTTAAAGAAATAAATCATTTCAAGAAATAAAAGTCCACCTGTACCTATCTCACCTGCAAAGTCGCCAGCGATTCTTCGTCGAACCGCGGCGCATGGGCGATCGGTCTTCTCGAAGCAACGGCACCATTCGCGCGTATTAATCGAATTGTCCTGATCAAGATCGCAAGTATCGATGAATGGTTTAATGCAGCGCTCATTCTGATCATGTTCCAAATCGTACATTTCCTGTAGCGACAAATAGCCATCGTTGTTCAAATCCAAATGACCAAACATCCATTTAGCTTCGGTCTTGCAAGCGGGTGGGAAATGCGCCTTCGATTTTTGGCTATGCTGACGGCGTTTCTTGCTGTCAGCCATTATGACAGAAAACCAATCAAGCAGGCGATTGCCGATAGCGGTCAGCTGTTGTGGTTTACATTCGGGCGATTTGGATGGGAAACCTGTTGGGAGAAGGTGAAATGAGAGATTAAGCGATTAAAAGTGCTTCGCTGGTTGTGTTAGGAGTGCTTATACATACATACATACATACATTTGTATGTCATGTAAGTGTTTACATATTTGTGTCGAGTTGAAAAGGTCACAATTAATGCGAGAAATAATGCAAATTGTAGTATTGATTGCTGGTGATTGAGTGTTGTGTGGTGCTCTACACATACATATATACGCAGGCACATATGTACATACATACATATATATGTATGTATTTATATACATACATGCAGATTTAAGTACATATATGTATATGTATGTACCTATAAGATTGCCTCTGATTGTGATTACGTACCATTGTTCAGGCTATTTTTGTTGTATTTTTGTGGTTTCTCGATAACCTCATTATAACCACGAATTTTATGTTTATCCTCTGGATATTGGCTGTCCTGCAATGAAAAGGCATAGGACAATTTAAATCAATTAAATTTACGAAAAATGTTCTATAGATTATTTCAATAGTAATACTTGTGGACATGGTGAAATCATTAAACATTTATTGAGAACATATTTTAACTATCTTAAGCACGAATCAACACTTAAAATATTATCAAATATAAATAAGTAAAAAGCATGTAGCAAACTTTTCAAACGTATTGCGACTTAATTGATTGGCATATTATAGGGATTTAACCTACATAACTAGCTGGACTCGGTTGCGCGAGACTTCGCTACGAGTGTATTTGGTTAACTGTTATTCGAATAATTTACCGACTTTGACGGATGTGGTGTATTTATAAATATACATTATAATTTTTTTGAATTTAAATTATTATTATTTTTTTTAAGTATAGTTCATTCAGGAACATAAGCTTAAAAGTTTTTGCATAACTCGCGAAAATTCAATTATCAACAATTAGAAAAATAATCAGAATCTTTAGACAATTTTTGTATATGCAGGTTTATAGCCCGTTAAATTTCGGTAATAAAGAGTTGTGTTTATTGTAATTGTTGTATTTAGAAAATAAAATTTTGCTTAAAATCCTCCGAAACAGTTCTTAAAAGTTTCTTTTCTTCTGACAACTAGAGGAATTTACTGCAAAACAAGTTTGCGGCCATAAATACCCGTATACTGTTGTGTATCGTTCAGGAAAAAGATAACGCGTCTTTGGTATATTTACACTAATCGCAATTTAAATGAATAAATAAAAAAATTTGTCAAAATATAACCTCTCAAATTCCATAAAAAAAAAAACGATGTAGAATAAGTTTATCCACAACGTCAACAATGGCATGCCATTCAAAATGTGAATATAGAGTTATGCGTGATAATGACTGCTTGTCAGAGAAATTCCTTGCCACTAACTCTCTGAAAGTTATCGAAACAATTGTGTATGTACTTATGTACTATGGAACAGATACCACAAGTGCTGCGGTAAACGCAAAAGAGGTAAAAGAACAAGGACACGCAGAGCAGCTGTTGCAAAGGGAGGCAAATACTTTCCAATTGCTTATACTATTAGAGCCACTCCTACGAAATTCATATTTACATGCTCATTTGCACTGTAAGGACATGCATTGTGTGCTAACTTGTACAACTACCATGGAAAATTCCAGCTCAATATAAGACATCGCTTATGCTAGTGTGGCCCAACAACAGCAGCTGAAGTAGCAACTATTCGAGAAATTTCATTGTACATACATATATACATATATGTAAGTATATACATGTAAGTATATATAGACCCTTTACTGAAAAACTTAACCAGTATGCACAAATTCCAATTCCCGAATTATGATTTAAGGATGAAAGTCATACCAGTTCGTTATGTACTCTAACTATACCAGTTCCTCGTAAAAAAAAGTAAACTATTTGGTGAAAATTCTACTTCTATTAAGCGGCGGCCTACCAGTTCGACGATTGCCAAAGTCAAAGCTTAAATTCACTTAATTGCTTTCCTCACAAATGTCGGCTGTGGCGTCGAGTGAAGACTACCGATTCTGGTCCTGAGATCTCAGGTACGACTTCGCTTAAAAGTGGTTAAAGCAAAGTAAATAAGTAAATTATTTCAAAAAAAAAAAAAAAAACTAAAAATTTTAAGTTTCCTTTCAAGCATACGCATATTTGCTAAAGGCCAGTATGCAGCTCCCAAGAATAGCAAAAACTTTACATAAAATGATCTACAAGAAATGGCTAAGAATTTTTCTTGCGTAAAATTTTCTTGAGGCCGTACGCAGTTCTTAAGAAATTTGCTTCGCTTTCTACTACGATTTTCTAAAGCTTTTTTGTGAAAAAAGAGCTCAAGGCAACCCATGCTTGCAACAGAAATATATGCCCGTTCCATTATTTCTTGAGGAAAGAGTGAGGCCACATGCTGGTGAAGTATCAGATGTCAAAATTCCTTGGACACACACACACATACACACGAAAAAATGGCAATTTTTTTCTTGACCGTTTTCTTGAGAGAGCTGCATACTGGCCTTAAGCACCAAATAGTAACAGGAAATGTGATAAGTGCCAAAGAATACAAAAGCTTTTCATTGGAAATCTACATAAATCCAAAATTACGAATTTAGAACTAGTTCGGAACTATCAAAAAGGGATTAGGGAAAAAGGGGAATTTTACTTTGTAGGATATCGCAATGTTGCTAGATTATAAAAAAAAATTGACGCGTAGTACACACGGTTCTAAATTGGCTAGAACTAAACCAGTTCGGCACCAATGTACAGGATACCTATTAAAGTGGTCCAAAAATGTATGTAAAAAAATAAGGTCGGATTTTTAATGCCGCCACCCCCTAGGATCGTTATATACCGAAAAAAATATACCCATATTTTTTTATTTTGAAATCAAAAAATATTTAGGGAGTGCTCAAAGCGCACAAAGTTTTCCATGTATTTTATATGGAGAAAAAACTATTTTTCGTAGAAATGGTATAAAACTCTTGAAAATCAATATTTTTCGACCGGAAGACTGTGGTTCTCTTCAGGAGACTTCCAGTATAAATATCCAATTGTTTATTTAACCATTTTTTATGATAAAAGATTTTTTACTGGTCCCCCCCCCCCATTGCATTTTCTAAGGGCTTTGGAGGACCTATAAAATATATTTACCATGAAAAAATTGTTAAAAAAAAACAATTAAGTATTATTACTGCGAGTCTCCTGAAGATAAGAAAAGTTTTCCGATCGAAAAATATTGATTTTCAAGAATTCTACACTATTTCTACGAAAAGATGTTTTTTCTCTATATAAAATACAAGGAAAACTTTGAGCGCTTTGAGCACTCCCTAAATATTTTTTGATTTAAAAAAAAAATTGGGGTATATTTTTTTCGATATAGATCAATCCTAGGGTGTGCCGGCATTAAAACTCCGACTTTATTTTTTTGGACCACTCTAATACCTATGTATACCTAAAAGGCCGCTGTAGCGGTGCTCATTCAGTTTATCTGGAATGACTTCTAAAAGTTTTTCTTCTCCATTTCAATCAAATAATCGGTCACTTATTATTTTCACCTACGACCTGTAGGACCGATTACACCGTGCGACGAAAACGGAAAAATTTCAAAACACACGAAAGAATCGATATACTCACGAGATTGTGTTTTTAATTTTTCACTCTGACGTCACGATATATTTTTCAAAGGACTTCGAAATTTTATAGATATGATTACTTAAAGAAATTATAAAAAAAAAAAATCAGTGCAATGTGGAATAACAATATGGGTACCAAATGAGAGAGAAAATTCTGATGACTTTAAAAACAATAAAGTTTTTTAGTTTACAAGGACGAATTGGTATTGAAAATGCGCTTTTTATAAATTTTATTTGCAGGACGAAATTCGATGATGAGGTCGTGCGAATATTAGTCCTCAAACAACATTTTATTTTTTAAATATTGCAAATGTTCAAGGATATTTAAGCACAAAATTTTTAAAGCACATTTTCCATACCCATTCGTACTTATGCACCAAAAAATTTATTCTGCTATAATTCTACGGAGTTTTTTCTTTTATATGATACCCTTATTATTATCCTACATTGCACCGATTTTTTTTTAAATATTTTTTTTGAAATAATCATATTTTTTAAATTTCTAAGTCTTAAAAAAAAATCCTGACGTCAGAGAAAGAAACTAACTACTATAATTTACCCATAGTTTCGCGAATATATTCATTTATTTGTGTGTAAAATTTACTGTCGGCGTTATCGTACAAAATGGTCAATGTACTCTTTCCTATACTGTCAATAGAATGCAAGGAGAATAGTTATGTTTCATACTTAGAGAAGTGACAATGTCAAAAGAGGTAAATCGTATTAGCAGACTTTAGTGACATAAAATTCGTCACTGCCAGCGAAGATTGAGCAGAAATTATCTCAAAGTCAAAACCATAACACGAACTGTTTGAGTACTGGACCAAAATCTAGTCGTGTTATTTACGAAATTGCAATTGAAAATTTTCATACATTCACAAAATAAACCGCTGATTCGTTAGAAGAGAATACGGCATTAGTTTTCCAATCATTTTCAAATTGTTTCCCGAACCCAATGTTTATAGGGAAGTTTTGATTTTAAAATTTTAGCAAATCAAATTATGATATCAAAAATGAAATACGTGGGGCGCATGTGATAGACTTTTTACAAATGATTAAATCGATCTCAAATTGTGTACTTGCGCTATAGAAATTTTTGGGTCTATCTTATATAGTTTTAGTCTTGAATGAAATTAATGAATATATGGGAAAAAAATGTTTATGCTTTTTAGCCTAAATAGCATATGTATGTGAAGTTTTATGGCCGTGCCGACTTTTAGTTGAAGTTTCAGTTAATAACTTTCAATCAATCGTAATCTAATAATAAGACTTTTGCAAAGATTTTAAAATCAAACCTTATCAAGGCAAATTTTATGAGTGTAGGATAAATTACTTTCTACTCTTTAGTCCTTTTATAGGAACGTAATATATTAAAAAGTTATTTTCTTTACTTTATTTTTAATTTTAAATTTGTGCAATTGCTTCAGCAAGAATGGTGGGCATAGAAATGCTCTCCTGCGTGAAGTGGTTTCCAAATGCATTGGATGTACATACATACATATGTACATGTATAAATACTCAGGTTATATATATATATATATCCTTATATTTATATCCTTTTATATACACATATATTATGTGGTTCTTTATGCGGATTTGAATTTATGCGGTTTTTCAAACCAAGTTGTTATTACATTTTTTTAGGCAATGCTTCTGATAATTAATTTGTGTTTACATTCTTATATAATTGTATGTATTTGTGGTACTTTTTTTGGTTTTGACTAAAATACAGAAAAAAGAAATTATTTATTTAATTACTGTTCAGTTTTACATGGAATAACATGGAAAGTGTTGAAGTGAAGAAATAAATTGTTTTGCTTTTGTTTAATATTTCCTCACTGGATTTTTTATGCGAATTTTTGAAACTTTTTACATGGAGTATCATGGAATTCATGCGGTTGTTGAAAATGCTAGAACGCATCCCTTGTGTTTGTATGAAAGTAAAGAACTTTTTTATGCGGTTTTTTTTTTATGCGGCTTTCTGAGGAACGCATATACCGCATAAAAAATGGCCTAAGTGTACATAAATACACGCATTCATATCTACAAGGATGAGTCTTACTTATAGTATGTATGCAGTAAATATGTATAAGTATGAACAATACAACACTTACCTTCTTGTAGGCGGTATACTTGAGGTACTTATAGTGTTTATTATCGTATTTGATTTCCTCCGGTGTGAATGTGAATTGCGAATTTATGTGATTGTAATGCCGATTGTTATCATCCTTATCCTATGCACATACGTATTGTATATCGATGTATATTGAGTGGATGTTGCCCGATAATGGTGATAACGGTGAACAGCGACGCAAGAAGCCAATGCAAAATATAAACAGGCGCCAGTGAGAGCGGTGAGCGGTGCGACGAAATAACGTGTTCGGAAATGTGAAAACAACGATCCACACCAGTAAACACATTAACGAAAAGCAACGAAAAATGCGGCGTCCGAATTGGAGTCGAAAGCAATCAGCGGTAGCAATGTGGCATGTGGGTGGTGGTGGTGGTGGAGGTGCGTTGGTGCGTTGGTGCGGCAGCAGTGCAAAATAAGCGAAAAGAAAAAGCAAAGAAAGCACAATGGTTTAGAGCAATAGAAAAATTTGTTGTAGTAAAAAAAGGCGAACAGGCGGCGTTGTAGAAATTGAAGTAAAATTTACGATTATTATTTATTCAGGGAATTGCACAAAAGGTACCAATTCGCTGTGCACGGCTGTGCTCAAATTTATGCTCCACCTAAATCAATATACAACTCCCAAAATGCTTTGTCCCTTATAATCAAACACGAAAATTGTATATTTACAAGTACATATGTACTATGTATGTAATTATATTTTTATATACACAAGTATGTATATACATACATATGTGCAGGACGAAGAGTATGTATGGGTCCACAGTGAAGGTTTGCTGGTTGACAAACACAACTTTGAGAATAATCCTTATTTTGACGTGTAGAAAATCTAAACTATTAATTAACTGGTATAAACTGGTGGTGACGTTTACTAGTTCGGTAACTGGTATTACCTGATGCAGAAGCTGACTAGTTTGACAATTTCGAATCCATGCAGCCAACGACGAATGAAGTATTGAAGCCAAAGTAAACCCAGCTTTTTATAAATAAAATTAGCTCTAAGCTTAGGAGGTCTGCATAAATTTTTTTTTTTTTTAATTTGTATCAACGAAACAAAATAGTTTCGGCTATTTTGATTTTGTTTATTTAATGTTTATATTTATTTTATATTTAAAATTCAAGCGCTGGTTAGGCCACATAAATAATGCTGAATTTCCACTTGGAATCAAATAGCAAAAATGACAAATGACAAAGTTGGGCTTTAAAAAATAATCATTTCATTACGTTTTACGCATTTTTTTAAATGGCATAAATTTTTTCTTATTTAAATTTTAGATAAATCCACATTTCAAACTTCAAACAAAAATTATGAAAATTGGACAAACTTTAACATTTGCACCCGAAAATTTTAAACATTCAATTCAAAATTTAATTTTCAAAAAAGTTTTGGGTATGCAGTTTCGTAGCTTATTAAATTTTAGTAGGTTAAAGTGCAAATTTCAAGAAGCTAGAAAATCGTGTTGATTTTTAATAATTTTTTTGGCTGACCGTGTTGTGCATTTCGTTTCTATGGGTGAAATTGCTTCCGTTTTTCAAAGTTAGCCACCGAAATCGAGGTATGGGCCTTCGAAGTTCGAAATTGGACCTTATGTAAAAAATATTTTTAATTATCATATGTAAACAACTAAAAAGCGGTATATAACTTTACTTAACTTTTTATACAGGTGATATAAGGGGTCAAAGGTCAGATCTTCGAAAAATTAAAAACCTTATATTTCTAAAAATTTTGAACTTATTTTTAAGTCTGTAATATAAGTTTGCATACCGTTTAAATAAGAGAAAAGATGGACTGCGTATACATATATTTTAACTTTTTTAGTTATTTACATACAATATTTAAAAATAATTTTTTAACAAATTACCTATTGCGAACTTCGAAGGCCCATATCTCGATTTTGAAAGCTAACTTCGAAAAACGGAGAAATTACTTCTTTGGTTTGGTGCAATATCCAGAAAAAAAGTAAATTTTGCCGTGTAGTGTAATGATTGGAGATTATTCGTGCTTTACGTTTCAGCATTTTTTTTTTTGAGGATTTTTGCGGGTACTTTATGATCTTTTCTTGACTTTTCCGGGATTTTGCTGAACGGTTTAAAATAAATTCAAGAGTTTCAGAATACAATTACATCGAAAAATTTCCTTTTTGGTATTTATAAATATGATTAGGCGAACTGTTTGCCCCTTATTAACCGACTTCCAAAAAAGGAGGAGGTTTTTTTTTTGGCAAAAATTTCGCCTTATTATTTTTTTTTTTTATGTATGTTACCGCATAACTTTGCACCACGTCAACCGATTTCAATAATTCTTCATGGATCATGAAATATATAGATACATATATATATATTTTTTTTAAGTCGGTTTTTTTTTGCTAAAAATTACTTGTTTTTATTACAATTTTATGGTTGTTAATTCTTCCGAGAGAATTGGCAATTTCCAGGTTTTTTCTCAAAATTTGCAATCAAAGACTATGCCAATGCCGATTTGCATAGAAGCTGCTTATCAAATACTGGGAAATTCATT
Source organism: Rhagoletis pomonella (assembly GCF_013731165.1). NCBI lineage: Eukaryota > Metazoa > Arthropoda > Insecta > Diptera > Tephritidae > Rhagoletis > Rhagoletis pomonella. The sequence goes on from NW_023459001.1 coordinate 28,348, forward strand.
TTAGCTATCTGTTGCTGTTACTCTGGTTATCAGCAACACATTTTTATACCCGAGCGCACTTGTGCACAAGGGTATATTAATTTTGTTCACATAACGGTTGTTTGTAACAGCCAAAACGAATCGAGATAGATATAGACAAATGTATACATAAATGCTCAGAATGAATAGAGAAATTGATTAAGCCATGTCTGTCTGTCTGTTCGTCCGTCCGTGTACACGATAACTCGAGCAAAAATTAAGATATCTCAATGAAATTTGGTATGTAGGTTTCCGCTAATCCAAGGTAGGTTGGTATTGAAAATGGGCGAAATCGGACTGTAACCACGCCCACTTCCCATATAACGGTAATTTCCAGAAATACGAAAACTGCGATATTTTAGTAACTACTGAAGATAATTCACTCAAAATTGATATTTATAATAAACTTTAGACAAAAAAATAAGCATATTATAAATTTTTGGAAAAGGGGCGTAGCCACGCCCACTTATGGTTACATGTGTATATCTGGTAACCGCTGCACCAATTTCTTCCAAACTTGGCACAGTTGTTGGCCTTGATACAGCAAACTAAATGGCCGAAAATTTAAAAAATCGGACAATAACCACGCCCACTTCCCATATAACGGTAATTTTCGGTAATACGAAAACTGCGATATTTTAGTAACTACTAAAGATTATTCACTCAAAATTGATATTTACAACAATTTTCAGACGAAAAATAAGAATATTATAATTTTTTGGAAAATGGGCGTAGCCACGCCCACTTATGGTTACATGTGTATATCTTGGTAACCGCTGCACCAATTTCTTCCAAACTTGGCACAGTTGTTGGCCTTGGTACGGCATACTAAATGACCGAAAATTTTTAAAATCGGATTATAACCACGCCTACATCCCATATAACGGTAATTTAGAGAAATACGAAATCTTCGGTAAATCAGTAATTATTGAAGCTAATTTATTCAAAATTGATGCTTGCAAACAATTCTTCACCAAGAAATACGTTTATGATAAAATTTTGGAAAAGGGCGTGGCACCGCCCACTTATGATCACATATATGTAGCTCGGTAACCGTTTCACCAATTTGTACCAAACTCGGTATGGTTATTGTGCTTGGTAAGGTGAAAAAACATATATTTAATACTTGCGCCGGGTATTTAATGTTCGGCTCCGCCCGAACTTAGACTTTCTTACTTGTTTTTTTTTTTTTAATTTCAATGAGCAAAATTAACCCTCAAGTTCGTTAATAATACGCATAGTACTCGTGTGTAATCGGTTAGTTACGGTTCTTACTTCTGTTATACTTTACTTACATCCATAATAGCATTAAAATTGTTGCTATTCAAAGTGTTGTCCAAATTATCGTTCGAGTTGCCCAAAATATTATTACTATTGCTGTTGTCCTTGTACATGAGTTGTTGTTGCATTTGTTGTTTCTGCTGTTGTTGTTGCTGCTGCTGTTGTTGTTCAATTGTCTTCTTATATTTGGCATTGAAAGCGCTCTGGCGCTCATTCAAACGCTGCAAGCGTTTACCATCGGTATTTTCTGGCAAATAAAAAATAAATAAAACCCGAGAAATTTAGTAACTGTGAATAAAGAGAGTAAATAGTATGGAGTAGTAAATTTATTAATTAAATTATTAATTGTAGTTAGTATGGAGTATTCCAAATAAAATTTCATTAGCGCTGAGGTGCTTCAATGTTTTCGAAGAAATTCTTCAGTATCTATTTTGTTAAATAAATGAACAGAATAATGTTCGAAGGCTGTACGGATCCTGGATATATCTATAGAAAAGACTTTCTCAGTCACAGGTGAAAGTAAATTTTGCTGCGACCCAACAATTTTTCGAATATTTCTAAATCTATGATTCTAAATGCAATAAAAAAAAATCTTTCCATTCTGAATCTTCAACCAAAGAAGCAAGTTGTTAATAAAGAAGTACATAAGAAGAAATAGTTTGTTTTCATGAAAGAAAATTTTTGCATGCGGCTCTTAATCCTTGAACCAGAAACTTATCTGGTCGAATATAAATGAACAGTGGTATTCCATTTGGCAGTCTCTTCCACATCAGCAGCGGCTATAATTATGACTATCACCACTTGCCTGCCGAAGGTCGATCGTTATTAGAAAAACCGAGCTTGAATCTTGTTGTTGTAGCAGCGTTACCACAACCCTGCATAGATCGGTGAAGTTGTCAAGGGTGACCATAGACAGCATCATCTGAGGGTAGCTCTAGAAAAATTTTAGTTCCAATTAGATCTGCCCAAAAAGAAAAGGTTGTTAGATGAGTTTGAGTTTTAGTTAGTTAGGTGCCGTGAGTTTCTATCTATATGTTGGACACACGTTTGGTATATAGGCGTTAGATCTGGATCCAGACTCAAGCCGTCAAACGTGACACTAAAAACGGTTATGTTATAGAAATTGGTGTGCCCTCAACATTGACGTATAGTATCATGTCATGTCCTAAATAGGGTCGCTAGGGGTCAGAAGCTACGAGGAAAGTCATCTACTCCCTGTAGTCAAATGTACCAGTTTTAAACTAACTTACAACAAGTATGAACCGCATGCCCAACTAGTCAGCCAACTATATTTTTCCATGAAATGAACTGGTATTTTTACCATGGGGATGTTCTACAAGATGGCAATTGTCATATTTCGGTCAGAAATATACTAGTTCATAGTAAACAAAAAAAAATACTAGTCCAATTATGGACCGAAACCACTACTTTTGGCCTTAAAAAAATTAAATGAATTCATGCATATATGTACAATAAAAAACGTTTGATTAAGTACACTATAATATATTACACATTTTTATTTAGCAGCCTTAGATTTGCCATTAATTAGTGTTAAATTTTTTGAGTATTATATTTCAACTAGTATTTTTCCTGACTAGTTTGGGATTTCACTGCAGGGCTACGGTTTGTTTCGGTTAAGTGTTTATAGCGCGAAGGGCAGTGGTGGTGCTGTGCACTTTCCGACCGCTACGGTGCGATATTGTCTTAGCGATAAAAACCTTGGTACTCTTCAGAGATTATATGCTAATCTAACCACTTGTCTTGGACGGCTGCCAAACTTTTGATAAGCAAATTTTCGGGTTTGATAAGATGGAGTTTTTAAAAGCATACCGGAGAATGTACTTACATATATATTTTACAAAACTTTTTTATGAATGCAGAATCGCACAGAAACAATTAAGAGAGTAGAGGTGAAAAATTAACTAAAACATTTTTATTTTAACAATACCACCACTAGGTTATATTCGTGAGGAATAATTTTAAAACCGCCATTTTTAATAGCCTTAACTTGTTTGTTTGCTTTTCATTTGTTGTCCTTTAATGTGGCACAATACAAACAGGATTTAATAAAGCAGCTTAGTGTCTCAGCGATAGTAAATACATATGTATGTACATATTTTTTTGCTGTGCGAAGCCACACGAAATGTTTTTGCTGTACATAACTTATGTATGTGTATACATTGGTATATACATACATGCATAACTATATATATTTGTATATAAACTATGTAATTAGTATCGTGTTGTAAATTTACTAACATAAAGTCACGAAAACTGTTTACTTTATATTGGGATAGGTATGTGGGTCGTTCTTAAAAAACATGACCAATTGGTGTCCCCAGACTTTACTATTTTATATTTTGTTTCTTCAAAAAGAAAATAGAAAAATATATGCATTTTTATAAATTATTATCGATTCTACGTAACTATATTATAAAAAAAAAATAATTAATTATCTGAAAATAACTTAAAAAATATTTTCAATGTCAAAGGTTTAGCAAAAACCTGTGTCCCGAGCCAATTTATAAAAATTTAATAGTTATTTTCAGTTGAAATAAAATTGAAAAAAAATAATATTTACAATTTTTGTTATTCAGTTTGTGTATATTAATACCATATATAGAAAAGAATGATGAAAAATAATTTTTTTGTATAATTTTTATGAAGAAAATTTGTGTCCCCAGGTTTTGGTCCCCTCTGTTACGTCCACTCATTTTATTGAAAAATGTTTGTTAAACGTTATGACGCGTATATTTCTCTTATGCTTCTCCATCATAACTTAGCTAAAATCAACAAAATGTGTTTTGAACTGTTCAGTCTTGTTTAGTGCGTTGTTGAGTAAGGAACCCAATTGTATGCCGGGTACGTACCCTTATTCAGTGTCAACTCTGTTACTGTTGAAAAACGGTGAGTAAAGTGATTTTTTATTTATTTTATAATTTTTTTATAAATATTTTATGTACATTAATTAAGTGGACAAATAAATTCTCCAAAATTCGAATAAAAAGCTAAAATATGGTATTTTTGAGTTAATTTGTCCCCTCTGTTACCGGTCCACTCTGTGACTTATTAACTCCAAAAACTCCAAAAATTAAAAAAAATACTGCTGGTTATGGATTCATATTGTTGATACCATCCGTAACCACATGAGGCCAATTATAAACATATTTGGCCAACTTAATTTTTAAAAATTACAAAATTCAGAATGGTCATGTTTTTTAAGAACGACCCATGTACGATAAATTAATAGCCCATCGCCCCAGTGATTGCACATATTTTCTGTAGTTTTACTATATGTACGTACATATACCTATGTAGTAATTGCATTTGCATTGCGCATTTATGTACAGTCATGTGTGTGGTGTATTCATAATGTTATTTGGCCATATCAAGTTAATAACATCGATCAATTTTCATTTTACGTGAACTTCTTCTTCTTCTTTTTTGGCGCTGTAACCGCCTAAGCGATTTTGGCCGAGTTCAGCAAAGCACGCCAGTCGTTTCTCCTCTGTGCCAACTGACGCCAATTGGAAACGCCAAGTGAAGCCAAGTCCTTCTCCACCTGATCTTTCCATCGCAGTGGGGGCCTCCCTCTTCCTCTGCTACCACCAGCGGGTTCCGAGTTGAATACTTTCAGAGCTGGAGCGTCGGTGTCCATTCGAACGACATGGCCAAGCCAGCGGAGCCGCTGTATTTTAATTCGCTGCACTATGTCTATGTCGTTGTAAAGCTCATACAGCTCATCGTTCCATCGTCTGCGGTACTCGCCGTCGCCAACGCGTAAAGGACCGTAAATCTTCCGCAAAATCTTTCTCTCAAACACCCCAAGAGCCGCCTCATCGGATGTTGTCATTGTCCATGCTTCTGCGCCATATACCAGCACGGGCATGATGAGTGACTTATAGAGCGTGGTTTTCGTACGTCGAGAGAGGACTTTACTCCTGAATTGCCTACTCAGTCCAAAGTAGCACTTGTTGGCAAGAGTGATTCTACGTTGGATTTCAATGCTGACATTATTATCGGTGTTAATGCTGGTTCCCAAGTAAACGAAATTCTCTACTTTCTCGAAATTGTAACTGTCAACAGTGACGTGGGTGCCAAGGCGCGAATGTGCTGACTGTTTGTTTGATGACAGGAGATACTTCGTCTTGTCCTCGTTTACCACCAGACCCATGCGATTTGCTTCCCTATCCAACTTGGAAAAGGCAGAACAGACTTCGCGGTTTTTGTTACCGATGATGTCGATGTCATCGGCATAAGCCAGCAATTGCACGCTCTTGTAGTAAATTGTTCCTGAGCGGTTCAGTTCTGCAGCTCTTATTATCTTCTCCAACATCAGATTAAAGAAGTCACATGAAAGGGAGTCGCCCTGTCTGAAACCCCGTTTTGTGGCGAACGGCTCGGAGAGGTCTTTTCCAATTCTGACGGAGCTGGTGGTATTGCTCAACGTCATTTTACACAGCCGTATGAGTTTTGAGGGGATGCCAAATTCAGACATAGCGGCGTATAGGCAACTCCTTTTAGTGCTGTCAAAAGCGTGAACAGTGAAAATAAATTTCACACATGACCAGCGCTAATTTATTTGTGACGATAGAAATACTGACATACATACATATGTTCAACATGCAGATTTTGGCAACAAACAAATTTTGTTATCGGTCATTATGATTAAAGTGCACTTTATCCTAACTCCAGTGTTAGACAGAAGGACATGAATGAAGAGTTTGTTTATCATTAAGATATTATGTGAGAACTATCCCCATGCACCTTGAACAACAAAATTCTACTTTTTGATAAATATTGTGTGGACAGTGTTGCCAAGTTTTGAATTTGAAAAAGCACTAAAACCCAAGAAAAATCGTGTTTTTTCTTAAAAAAAAAAGCACACAATTTTTTATTGAGAATTTAATGGAGTTTATGTGCATACAAAAATTTATTGTATGTATACCGATTCAAATGAATGAAAATTAATGTTGCTTGATTGGCAGTCAGTCGAATTCATTCTGTTTTCTATAAATTAAAATACTTTCGTTCAAACGACGCGACGTAAACCATTTTGTTCTTATTCTCTAATTTCCAGCGTTGCCGTTTTGCTTAGATTTGTGCAGTTTAAATATTAATTTTTCTTCGGTTTGCTTAATTTTTTCTACAAATCCTATCTAACGAAAGTAAAAACAAAAAATTATGTTTCATAAACTATGTACATATGTGGATAAGTTAAATCTACACTGTAGTCTCTTATGATCTCGTGAACTAAATTAACGTAAAGAACTTTTCTTTCCGACCACTTCAAATCTGAAACATAACAAAATTTGATTCCCCTTTTTAAAGTGTCTTAATTGAGCGCATCCATCGGGTGTAAAAAAGCTGCATACTCGAGTATTCCTTTTTAAAAAAGGTAAAATCGGACAATAACAATAACCACGACTACCGCCCACATAACGGTAGTTTTCAGAAATACGAAAACTGCGATATTTTAGTAACTACTGAAGATTGCTCACTCAAATTTAATATTTACAATGATTTTTAGGCGAAAAATACGAACGTTTAACTCCCAAACTTGGTACAGTTGTTCGTCTTGGCAAAACATACTAAACGGCCAAACATTTTTAAAATCGGACAAAACCCAGGCCCACATAACTGTAATTTTGGCAAATGCGAATTCGTCGATAAATCATTAAATACTGAAGCTAATTTATTCAAAGTTGATGCAATTATTCAAAATTGGTTAGCAGAAAATACGTTTATATGTGTATCTTGGTAAACTTTCGAGTAATTTTGTACCAAACTCGGTATGGTTATTGTGCTTGCCACATAAAAGCAAAACGCTGAAATTTTTTGAAATCGGACTAAAATTACGCCTACCTTTTATATAACGGTAAATTTCATAAATGCTTGAAGCTTCGATATTTCAAACGATGAGGACGGTAATTTTCACAAAATTGATACTAACAACAATCCCTTGAAAAGAAGTAACATTATTTGGAATTTTGGAAGAAATAGCAGTAGAATCACCCCTGCATAGCATGTAGCGGTATTTTTCGGAAAGGTGAAAAAAACTATATTTAATACTTGCGCCTCTTGGGTATCTAATGTTCGGCGAGAGCAAAGGCATTGCTGATCGCCATCTTTAACATTATTTCTGCCACAGGCAGCACAACTTTGGTTTGGCCTTTTTTCAATAATCAGTTTTGCAAACAATACATACACAGGTATGTACATCTCAAAATGAATGCATGTCACTCATAAACTTATCAGCTTAAACGTAATTAAACTAATTAATATTATAATAAAAAAATTGTGTAAAACCTGCGTCAGTAAACCACAGGAGCAAATGAGTATAGGCGGTTAAAATCGAAACAATGCAACAAAAAATGTTGAACATAATTTACATAAAATAATTGAATGGAAAATATTTACATTGAGTGCATAAAAATGCCGGAATGCAGGATACAGCATTTAAGTGGTTGACGTTGCAGGCGCCATGCCATACAGTGGATACGCTCTTAGCCGAGCGCAACAGCAGTGGTAATAATGAAGAGGTTGCTTATACGCCGTGACACGCATTCGAATTGGCGAGTGTAAGGTAAAAGTACATATCGGTCATTTACTAAAAGACTGTCATAACTCAAAAAACGAAATTTTTTATAGCAAATGGTGGAAGTCGGTGTCTTTTTCCATTCTACCAAAATTTATTTTTGCCGCGCATTGCAATTTTACTATCTTTTCCCTTTCTTTTGGTGAAGGGCACGTCGTAGGGGCACTCTAGTATTTTTATTGGCAGCCCCTTTTTAAAGCTTCATATCTCAGTAGTTTCATGGCTGCCTATATTTAATATAGAGGCATTGTTATCTTCATTGCAGCCCATCTAAGTGGTGAATAGCTTTTCTGCGTTAAGTATATTCCATATTGAGCTTTCTTGGGGCTCGAACCTAATATCGCCTAGTTTCGCTTTACAGTTTTGCGCTTATTACATTAGGAATAACTTTGGGATTGGTTGAAGTATCAAGCAACGCGCAAAGGGCTCAATATCTGCTTATACTGCAATTTCAGAAAGCAGTTGCATAAGTAGTCACACCTTGCATGTAAAGTGTCTTTCGAAAGAAGCTTTTTGTTCTCGAAAGCCGAAATTTTTTTAATGCTTTTTGGCTGTTCACACACTTCGAATGAACTTCTGAAAATCTTTCTCGATAACGAAATGCAACTGGGAGCCACTTTACCGCTTGTTCATTATTTCTCTTCGTTATAATGAACGTTATTTTCAGTTTAAAGAATAATTTATTATAACAAAACAATTAAATTCCGTAAAATAACACAGGTTTACAAAGAAAAAAAAGCTGTCTGCATATTGAACCAAACCTCTACATCCCTATGTTAATCGACGCGGTGAATGCAAATCCGAGGTCAATTGGCCCCCCCATCACTTCATGTTCGAGGTTATTTGAAGATAAAATAGGGAAAGATATCATTAAATAAAACTAAAATTCATATATATATATATATATATGGGATTTTAGACTCGCTGAATCCGAATATGAGGTCCGTTAACCTCCATAATGTCAGCTTCGAGGTCATTTGAGGGACAAATAGGACAAACAAGTTATTCAATAAAAATAAAAATAAATTTGTTTGTGTATTTTGAATTTTGAATGGGGTCCCTTTATTTTTCAATGAATTTTTCCCTACTTGAGCTTCAAATGACCTCGAATCTGGCATTATGGAGGCTTACAGATCTCGAATTCGCATTCAGGAACTTTTATATTGTAAATCTGTGAAATTAGTTAAAATCATCAGAAATCATTCAAAATTATCCGTTATTATTTTTCACAAACTCGCGAATAGTGTCACACAGCAACACACGATTAGTTTGACAGCACTTGCAGCAGAAATAAAAATTGCTAGTGCAGCACAAGTAAGTTGCAATATATATGAGTTTTCGAAATCGGTTTTCGCTCTTTCTTGACTTTTATTTCTGAAACTGGTTTCCGAAATGTGTCAGAAAGGTCTTTCTGGCTGTTCACCACATAAAAATAAAATTTCCCTTTCTCAATTTGACATCGAATTGCGTGGACAAGTTGGTAATATTGCCACGTCTGACACGCCCTTAACTCTCCTAGAAAGTTGTTTCAGTATCTAAATAAGAGAAATGGCACACTGATGGCTCAATGACCGACGAGGGTACCGGGGTAGGGTTAGTTGGGCCTAGGTTAAGATACTTGGAACCCATGGGAAAACATATGTACATATGTCTACTCTCCAGGCTGAAACATATGCCATAGAAAGAGGCGCGGACTTTAATATCAAGCCAAACTACCGGAATTAGAACATCGCTATCTTAATTGACAGCCAAGCGGCTATCCAGGCTCTCAGATCTCACCAGGTAACATCTAAATTAGTGTTGGAGTGCCTTGACAAGCTGAATACTCTTGGTCTGACCAATCAGGTTGGGGTTCTCTGGATTCCGGGACAGGTGCATAAACCCCTTTCACCGGCCCAGAGCCCTTCTGTGCCTAGGGAAAAGGGGCACGCTCTGAACTCGTTCGGTTAACAAGTGCCAGGTCTAGAGCAGTCCAAAGCACTTTTAGGAATATATAACCTAAAACGCAAAGAAAAACTTAAAAATTGTTACAGAAATCCTGACAGGACACTGCCGGCTGCTTAAACTGGGAATTTACTCGCAAGAGCGATGCAGATTTTTCAGGACGGAAAACGAAACTGCATCTTAGAAGAATGTCCTGCACTGAGATGCACGAACGCAAAATGCACCTGGGTGAACATCTGATAACCAAAGGCGATTTAGGTTCCATAATCATTTTTGAGATCGAATACTTTTGTCTCATTACTCTTTAAATGTTGCAACATCATTTCAAATGCAAATGCATCCATTTGGCTCCTAAAACCTAATGTAAGCACCAGCGGCAACTGCAAGTTTTCATTTGTAATTTCAATTTTATCAACGCAATATGCTTTGCTCTTTTTCCAATTGGCAAATTGCAAATTGCAGTGAAAGCATGTCAACTGGCGATTTACTTTTCTACAGTATTAAGACAACTTCATTTTTACAAGAGCTCCTTGATACATAAAAAAAAGGACTATTGAGTCCTTTACCACATACATACATAGGAATGTCTAGATGGTCACCCAGCAAGTAATTGTATATATTGGGGCCTGCCCTTCTCAAACCAATTGCTTCTTCTTGATTTCAATGCGGAGACGCTACAAGTTATTCGTCGACAAAATTTATACTAATAATGTCTGCCTTTACTTACCCTTGCATGGACAGAATCCCTTGCAGGCTATCCTTATGATTGTTGAATGTATGCAGTTGTGGTAATCCAATCTGCATAGCGATGAGTATGTACGGTTGTCGGCGCCGCATAAGAAAGTTGGCTTAGCCACCGGGCAGGGCTTACAATTGCTGAGAGAGAGCAAACGGCGGCGGACGGTAAGTGTGCGGTGTTGGTGTTGTTGGCAGCGAGGGGTAGACAACAATTGGCTCAGCATCGGAAGTGGATGGATGGATGGTAGGCATGGTTGCAACGAGATGCAACGGCACGTTCAGCAGCCACAGAGTAGCGGATAAGCGAAGAACAGCAGCAGCAGCAGCAGCAGCAGTTAACCAAGCATCAGCATGAAAGTAGAATAAAAGAGAAGAGAGAGTTGGAAAAAGGGCAAGCGTTATTGAACAGTTGAATGTTGAATGCAGGAAATCGTTTTTGTTGTGGCACGCAAAGAGAGAGAGAGCGAGTAAGTGAATGAAGTAGTGGAAAATTAATTTCTTATGCAAATTTTAGTCCAATGGCAGGCAGCGCCAGTCAGCTGCCAGTTAACTTGAAATATTTCACACAGAAATGCATACACACAGACCATACATACATATGTACATTAGACCGTATCCAAAAAAGAAAAATAAGGATTCGTCTTCCAACTCCTGGTTTGAATTCTTTCTGCAGGGCATTTCTGAAAACAATTATTTTTTTAACCGACTTAAGTTGGACCTTAAGTTATCATATATCGATATTTTGTCAAGGATACAATTTCTTTGTGTTCCAAAATTCATTGACCTCAAGTACCCCGTTCTAGTACTTACCCTCTAGATCTCATTTCTTATCACACTAACGTACCACCCTAATATCGGCAAATTTAACCTCACCAAAAATCATTAAACTTTTGCTAAGAAAGTGAATATGTATTTTTATTATCCTAATAGTGTAAAAAATATTCCTGAATTACTAAAAGTCGACCTCCAAGGTACGGCCAAAAAATTTATTTTTACTTAATTGCCTGTCAAAAGTACTTTAAGAGTTAGGAGTGTACGGCGAACGTTTGTTTGTTTGCTGGTAAGGTGGTTCGGTCTAAAATACATATCTTCATAGTATAAATTGGGTTAGGTCGTGAAGGAATTTAGTTAATTACCCACCCTAGTTTGGAGAGCTTACTTTGAGAAGAGTTTTGCTTCTTAACAATTTGTGGCTGTGCTGCATTACCCTTAAAAATCGCACTGCCTTAAACCGAGCGATACAATTTTTTACCTAAATAAATGACTACATACACTCAATTTTGGTTGTAATAACGAATTTTTCAAGGGTACTAAATATTTGGCTAGTTTTTTACTCTAACTTTTACCATTATTTTTGTTTTAATTTTCTGAATATATGTATGTAGCCACTTGAAAGACACCGGTATCCCTCTAGGTGTACTTCTGTCTTAAAAAAAAAAAAAAAACACCTTCCATATAATAAATAATACTGGTAGTGTCAGTTACTGTCGAAATTCGACCGGTTTTCTAGTTTTTTTCAAGAGCCTTGGAGAGTTTTCCTAATTTAGCACGTCGTTTAACTTATAAGGTGACTACAATTTTTTATATCTTTTTTGGTCATTGGAGGACTTTGGCAGGACTTGAAATTGATCCGATAATTTGATGTAACTTTGAAACCATACAAATTCTCTTCATCTACTGAAAAATGTATTCCATATGGTGTTCTTGATTTTCAAATCGGTTCTGTAGAATCGCCAAACGAACGGTAACGGCAATATTTATGTTAGAGTACTAATATATATAAACATGTAAATAGATATCGTAGGCGCCTTTAAGTTTGTAATAGCATCAAGAGGCACACTACATGATGTCATATAAGTACATAATTTTTTATATTATTAATTATATGTACATAGTTACCAGGTGATAACCAGCGTGAGCTAATTTATTGAATATATTTTGAATATCAAGTGGCTTTTAAAAGTCAATAGCCTCTCTGTTAAGATCATAAAAATAATGCTATTTAACTTACCACTCAAACCATTTGGTCCTTGACAATGAAAAGAATAAACTCAAATCAAGGGCGAAAATCACTATAGGACAATGATAATAAATTTGCGATTTTCATTTCATCTTGAAAAGGCGCTTTAGACGTTTTGAAAACGTATAGTGCTGTTCCTTTTTTTCCGTTTAGATAAAGCAATGATTTAAAGCTTTTGTCAGAAGTGAAACGTTCGGCTCCGATCTTTTGCGAGTACAAACAATTGATAACACAGCCTAGTTACATGACCTTTTCAAACAAGTTCGAGATATTCGGTCAAGTTTATGAATTCCACAAATTCGAACCGAACCTTGCGCAGCTTTTTGGGATTTGTAATGAACTCTAGTTATGATCTGAATTCGAAATCAATTGGTAGCAATAAAATGCTAGTGATAGCCGCACATGTAAAAGCCGAACCTCATACATAAACCTAATAATAAACCTAACTAGTAAATTGTTTTTAATCGACTTAAAAAAGTAGAAGGTTATCAATTCGTTGGAATATTTTTTTTATGTATGTAAATTTGGACCACGTCAACCAGTCTCGATAATTCTTTTTCTATCGGAAAAGTAGTGTCCCCGAGGTGGCCCCATACTAATTTTGTTTAGCTCCGGTCATTGGATCCTGAATAAATTGACGGTACTCCTAAACTTTTATGTATATAAGAATAGAAGTCGGTTGTGTTTTTTGCTTAAAAATTACTTGTTTAATTTTGGTTAGTAGTTTATAATATTTAATTTCCTATATATAATTTAATAACAAATAGTGATGCCCTGTACAAATACACCCACACATAAATATGTATGTACATACATACATACACAATGGAATGTTGTGAGCCCTAGCAGCTGTACACTTTTATTAAAAATTCAAATACATATGTACATATTTAGATACACTCACATTTTGGCGATTAGTTTTTCGTTTTGCCCATTCCAAAATAATCTACCATTCAAAAATAATGATAGGACACTCTTTTACTTCCCCGCATACCACCCACCA
>NW_023459001.1:51949-64544 GCF_013731165.1 Rhagoletis pomonella
TTTTTGTTGTTATTGCCTATGTTCAGCAGCAACTCGGCCACGGCTCATGGGATCTCTACAAAACAAAAAATAAAGAACAGGAGGTCAACAGTGTAATCGCGTGTTTGGACGCAATTTGGGTTTAGGTCAGACGATAAGGTTCGAGAGCATGCCGAAGGAAGCACAAACATATGTACATACATACATATGTACATACATTTGCACACGCTAGCGTAAGGATACATCTGTATATGTAGCAAAACAATAAGTGAACCTATGCACGCGTGTTTGGTGAAATGAAAATAAAATCAACAAAACGTACATACATGCTTGCCTACATTCCATTCCTGAAATGAAAAACACTATTCTGGTGCAGCGGTGAAAGCTAAAAAATATTTTAGAATTGTAGTATTAGGGTTGTTGGCATTTGTTTGGTGCCTTTTTCGATTGACCATGTAAAGTGCCTTCAAGGTCAAAGCGAGTTTCTTTGGTGCAACTGTAGAAGTAATATTGAGCATTTAGAATATTTTTTATTATAACTGAGGATCTGAAATGTCAGAGATATTCTACATAAGCTAGTTATTTAGGTATACCAAATCCTACTAGCTATCTGTTTTCGGACAAAAGTAGTATACAAATTCAAAAAAATTAAACAACCGTAAACAGATTTGAAAAAAAAGTAGTTAATGTAGTTTCGCAGTATCAATTTTATTCAATGAAAATCAACAAAAAAAGAACAAACTGATCATCTTTTGAATCGACTTCGCCTTTCATTTCAATATCTCTATTTGCTGCTGTTGTTTTGTTTTGTCCCTTTAAGCAATTTGGCGCATGATGCAAAAAATAAGTTAGTTCCATTGCCACTTATTCGTCGCCATAATAACTACCTGACAATTAAGCAGTTTGTGACATCGTTCAAACTTTACGACATACGACACTTACACGACATATAGTGAAGCACCTAAATATATGTATGTATATTAAATTCACACCGAAATGTGTATATAACAAACGAGCATCTTCGTTATAGAAAACTGTAATAGTCCTGAGGTTCAATTCCCGTTATGCGCTATCGTGAATCGAAATGAAAGGTTAAAGAAAAGGCACTTATTGCGATGTGAAAGTGTTATTTTTATCACTTCACAATAACGCAGAACGTGACCCTCTGGTCTAGCTAAGTTGTGAAATAATCAAATGACATTCGACAACGAAGGAAGACGCGTTAAAAATATTTGACGGCGCGGTTAACTATGTTTGCGAGTGTAACAGTATGTAAATTCCCTTAGGAGGTTTTGGGGAATGATGTTGGAGTGACAGACCTTCGCCAGGTATAAATCTAGTTTTTCTTAAGCGGCTTTTTCTGTAAAATATTTTTTTATGTTCCTTTTTTTCGCCAAAACAAACCACTAGCGCGCTTTTATTCGTGTTTAGTGACAATATATCGTATACCTAGACCTAAAGTGAGCTAACTCAAAATTCAGATAGGGAAATTTAACTGCTTGTGGATCGTACAGATTCAACGCAATTAATACAAAAACAGGTATAACGGTAGTTTTCTAGTTAATGTATTAATCATTGATGAAAAAATATTTCCATTGGATGTAAGTCCTATGAATTGATTTATGCAAAAAAATCGCCCAACATTTTTTTTATTTTTTTTGAGTTGATCGCACTTTAGATTTAGGTGTGCGATATGCTCACTAAAATTTTACTAATCTAAAAATTGTCTTTGCGAAGTGGTTATCATATGTATTTAATGTAAAATTTAAACATTTTTAAGATAAGATTTTAATTTAAAAGGTAAATGTTAATAAAACTATTTCATACATAATCCCACATATATGAGCAATTGTCAAAAATCTGCTTTTCAATCAAAAAGTTGTTTATTGAAACTACCTTCTTTTTTCTATCATGATTTGGCGAAGTAATTCCGGCATAGTTATAAAGAATAACCTGAAATGTTTTCACTGCTAATCGAGTTTTGTTCGACGTCCAAATTTTGTTAACCATAGAATATATAATTCCACCTATGCAGGAATTAATTGGGAACGAAGGTTTCGCGCAAAACGATTGTAGAGGAGGCATGGAGCAAGGAATGAAAACTAGCTGTATATACCTAAACATTTTCACGGATGGCTCTGTAATGGTAACGGGAGTTGGTGCCGGAGTATACTGCCGGAAACTGAACGCCAAGCGGGCAGAAAGGTTACCGGAACAGCGCAGCACATTTCAAGCGGAGGTTTTCGCTATGAGGATAGCAGCAGAAATGACAATCAACTCAAAGGTACATACAAAATATACAAAAAAACAAAATGGGCGACAAGCGTGAATAACTTTCGTCTCGATGCAATGCAGGAAATTTTTTCTTTTTTTGCAAATAATTACTAACAGAACGTACAACAATATTAACCCAAAACGTGATTTTAAAGCCATTGAAATGGCAGTAATATTAAAAAGAAAATTAAAAACTTTTATAAAAAATAAATTATGGCCATATAAAAAATAAAAAACAAAAATGGGAAGAAAACACCATCATTCTCAACTGTTTAAAATATGTTTAATACCTATCGCGAGAAAACAATTAAAATCTAAACAAATTCGAAAAATCGTAATAGCTATAACTTCCGAAATAATTCGAATCTCGCAAAATTGTGAAACTTGTATATTTCTTTTATCGTTGTGAAGCATATACACATAATTGCACAAAAAAAGCTCGACCCTCGCAAAAATGGTGGCCCACTTCACACATTTTTACTCAGTAGCTATGACCTACGGTTGATTTTTGGTAAATTAATTTAATTTTTTTTTTGTGAAGGATACGCCCATTTTCTTTATATATAAAAATCGTCACGTAAGTCCTAGCACTTTATTATACTACAATTGAATGAGCTACAAAAGTGGATACTCCAAAATCTTTCTAAGAAATCTAATTAATTAATTAATTAATCAACTAAAGTTTCTTAAATTTTTTTTTAAGTAAGTTCAAAAAATTGGATTGGAAATAACTCTTTAATCCAAATACATATTTAAAACGGGTTTATTTTGAGAGGAACCATTAAACAAATTAATCGGTTATTTTGCTTAAATCAATCCGTAGGCTTTATTTCCAATGAATGCACCAATATATTCTCTAGCTAGAAAACTACTGATTTACCTGTTTTCATATTAACTGCGCTGAATTTGTACTATACAAAAGCAGTTAGATTTTCAGATTTGATTTTTGAGTTATGCCTCTTTTGCAGAGGATGTGCGATATGTATTACCTACCCGTAGTTTATTTTCATTAAGCAGAAGCTCAAATCAAAAGCCACCCAAAAATCAATAGCGGCGCTTAATCTCATTTGTACTTTTGTGTATATATAAAACAGCTATCTTTTGCAACTTAACAACATTATTTCATAGGTGACCTGTTTTTAAAGTCTCTATTAACCTTTTTCACAGAATAACTAACAACACAGAGTCAAGCTATTATTAAGGCCATCCACCGCAGCCATGAGACCATACAACAAAAAAGTTGAAAAGCAGGCAAACCATTCATTTCCACTTGAAAATAGGCCACAAGCGTTCTTTAATACACTCACGCCCCTACATATGCATTTGCACATATACATATGTATACATACATATGTACATGTGTGCTATCGAAACCAAAATCACTTACCCTTCCAGACTTTCAAACACATTTAGTATTTACTGCTGCCGATGATGCTCATATAAACTCATTCACACTAACGAACGAATGCGGGAGTCGCCCCCACCACCCACCTAAAAATGTGCGACCGACACGTGCCATCAATTCACACACATTTCACTTCTGACTTTCTCAGCGCACAGCTGTATGTAGTGTGCATTAAGGCGGCCAGCTCAAACGAAGATTAAGCCATTCAACCATTCAAAATTGACGTTAATTAATGAAATGTGAAAATCTTATTTTTAATCCTATGGCGGCCAACCCTGTCATTTATAGATAATTTCCACTAATTTCATTCGTCTATGCTTTCTATTACATACATATATGATGTACATATATATGTACATGTGTATAGGACTCACTCTTCATCCTCGTCGTCGTCCTTATCGCCGGCTGTGTTGTTGTTCTCATAAAAGACATCATCCTCACGGGAATCCTCATCGGAGCTAAAATTCTTTGCATCCTCATCATCATTGTCATTGTCGTTATTGTTGTTGTTATTGTTGTGGTTGGTGATGTCCTTGTTTGCGCGTCGCTTAGCCGCCTCCTCTTCCAAGTACTTGGCTTTCGTGATTATTTCATCACTACAGATCGGTGACGAAAGATAAAGCAGATAAAAATAATTAGTGCAACGACATCACAACAGTACAGGACAGCTTAGAGTCGTCCAGAGGAGGCTAGAGGATAGAATGGTTGGCTAATGGTCACCAACAGCGGGCCGGGCGGTGTATTGGCAGAGGGTGTGGGAGATTAATGGTGTAGGGGACTTTTAGACATCTTCAGGATGGATAAAGGTGAGTTAAAAAGGAGTAATTAAACTTTTTATGCAAGAGCAGCCACTTGTGTGTAACTGAAGTGTAATATAGATTTGGCAAGGGGTTGTAAAAAGTTGGGCGTTCAAGTTGATTTTATAATAGTGAGGTGGCCAATTGGGTTATTAAAAGGATAGCTTGCCGGAGGGTTTGCGGTAAAGTAGGCAGATCTTTTTTAATTGAGTTGTGTGCACGGCTTTACAAATAAATTTATAAATATATGTGTATGTATGTATATACATACATATGTACACATCCACATTAGACTGCATCACCAAAAATAGTGGCGGTTTTTCCGCCGGGACTACAAAATTTATTGTATTTTAAGACGTCCCACCAAAATATTTCGGAAAAATATTAAGATTTAAGCGAACTGGACCAATTTGAAAATACCTCCGAAAATGGAGTTTTTTTATGAATAAAAATAGTTTCATAAATAACTTTTTGTAAAAAGTTCGCTCAGAAGACAAAACAGATTAAAATAAAATAGATTTTATAATTTCAATAGAAAAACAGTACCGATTTTTATTTTTTTTTTGTATTGGGAGTGATGCAGTCTAATCTACATACATACATACGTATGCATCAATTAGGGTGATTGAGTCGGTTTTTCCAAACCGATTTCAAGCACTTTTTTTATTTCTAGGCTGTTTTTTGAAATTTTGATTTTTCGAATGCTGAGTAAATCGGATTTTTTCAATCGAATAAATCTGGGTTTCACCTAGTTTACTTATGTGTCAGAATTTAGTAATTCGAAATATTTTTCCACTGCAGAAAACTGCTAAAAAAATAAAAATAAAATCGAACGTCACTGTTTTTTTTTGTTTTTTTTTTTTGTTTTAGCAGCTTACTCAACTCTGTCTAAGTCCACTATATGCTTTCTTCATTCTCGTCTAAAGACGGGCTCAGGAAAAGGTCTGATCGGACTCCTTCTGAAACCCCTTTCGTTCGGCAAACAAATGATGATACATATTTCTCTTACCTAACTCCCTTAATTTAAAATGAATTTGATTTTTTAAACAGGTGGCAATCTCCTATGGTTAAGATAAGAAATTAAGCTTTGTAAAGCAAGTTCCGATTGACAACTATTTTGTAATAATTGATTTTTTTTATTTAATTTGAATTTTTTAAAAGGTGGCAACTCTTTTCAAAAAAGTAAACCTTATTATTGACACCTTTTATTTGACACCTCACTTTGGACAATCGACCGAACGGTGCAGTTATAATGGTACTGATTATTAAATGATTGGAATTTAATTGTTCAAAAGGTGGCAACTCTTCTTGAAAAAATAACGCTTTTATTTGAGATACCTTTATTGACAATCGAGCGAACAGTGCAGACCTTATGTCCTGGACAAACAATTTCTTCGCGTATTAAGACAAACTTATCGATATTTCTTGCTCAAAATAATAAATACCGAATGCTTAGCTTCAATGTTTTTGTTTTTATTTAAAAAATAATGCTTAGTACGGTATGAGTTAATTTTTCACGTACAAAAACTAAAAGTAAAGCATTTTTTCAGCGATAGTTTAGAAAAAAAAAATCGGTTCAAAAACCGATGGATTACAGAATTTTTCAATAAATTAAAATTAAGAATAACATTGTGGTTGTACACACTTGGCTGGTAAACTGAATAAAAAAAAAAATAACCGCATAAATTACGCATGTATATCCATGTAAGTAAATGCGATTTTACCGTTACACCTTCTGTATTTGTTCTTTGTAATTTTGTGTATTTATTTTTACTTAATTTTCGTACTAAATAAACTCACCGATTCTTGTGTAAGTCACGCTTCGAAACGCACACTGCGCTGTACTCATCCTCCAACAGGCAAATTTCACGTTTTTTGCAATTTAACGGCCGACAAAGGTCACCTGGCGGTAAAGAGAGAGAGTTACAGAAAAAGTAATTAATAAGTAAATAATAGTCTCAGGGATTAAGCAATTATGTTTTAATTACATTTAAGCACACTTAGGCTAAATGCATAGAAGCACATCCCATACGCCTAGACATTCTCGTACACATGCAAATACATTCATACAAACAAAGTAAGTTGCATCCAAATGGAGTTTAATCAAGGAAACGAGCATTTTTTATTGCAGTCTGTCTGTCTTCTCTTTTCGACAATTACAAACTTTTTTTAACTTACCTTTTACGTGACTCACTACAAATAACTTTAGTAATTTAATTTTTTTGTCTCAAACAAATGAATCCTTTTTTTCAACGCTGCCAAGCGCCTTTAACGGTGCGCTCTTTTTTTTATGTACCGTACGTTACGTATGTATGTATGTACTTAGTTTTACACAATAGGCAGCCTCTCGACTGCACACAATTTCATAGATACATATGGAAATATATACATATTTACACAAACAAAGTCATTGATGAAACAGTAAACGCAACAACAGGTACACGCAACAATTTCTCCACGATTTTGCCCTGCACGCCAACGCCAACCAGTAAAAAATGCTGTAGTGCCATTATTGCGCGAATGGTTTTGAACTTTATTGTACGGAAAATGAAATTGCAAATGTGTGTACATGTGCATATACATATGTACATATGTATTTCAGTTGATATTGGGGACACAAAAAAATTCGTTAGATATGTACAATATCTGATGGCGTGGCGTTAGTCAAATGGTGGCACACCCTGCAACTATCAGCATCGAAATGAAAGCTAAATGCACTTGAAAAAATAGTATAGCCAGGATTGCATTAACTCAATCTGCGTTTATAGTAACGTAGATCGGGAATGATTAATCTATTTATGTTCATCGCGACCCAAATATTTTAGTACGAACTTTAGAAAAAAATATGTTTGTGTGTGTAGTTTTGTTGAGGTGCTTGCTTTCAAAATCCACTACTACTAATTGACAACCAAGCAAAAATATGCGTGACTCCACAAAGTCGACTGGACCAAACACTGAAAAAAAATATATATATTTGTCGGTCTTCATAAAAATATATGTCAGCCAATTGAAATAAATACATATGACCTCCAAGCCCGTAAAACTCTTTAAGGCGAGAAAAAGTATCTCAAACCTCACTTGGTGCATTGGCAATATATGTTCAATAGCTGTCTTTCTTATACTATCATAAACTGATGGAAATCACTGGATAAGCTGCTCACTAATTATAAATTCACTAACGCTCAAAGGACGGGCTAGTGACAAATCACGGCAGCGTTATCCTCCACGCCTAGAAAAAGTACTTGAAACCTCGCTAAATTTTGTTTCTTTTTGTTTAACTTAAGGTGAGTTAAATTGATTTAGAACTAAGAGAATTACGCTGCACCGATAATCTCAAGTTTCGAAACTATACAAAAAACACCGTCGTAGATTATGGACATGTTTACCGTTTCTCCAGATTAGGCCATTTTCTCAAGATATTTATAAGAAAGAAATTCAAACTCTAACAAAGAAAAGATCAAAACAAAAGTCTTTTGTAATTTTTCGGATTTTTATTAAAGCCTGTTCTTTTGCTACTAACGACAAAAATCGATGGTGAATGGTCAATTTAAAATGTGCAATAATTTTTTGTATGAAATAGGAGCAGGAATTAATATTACTCATACGCCATGGCCATACGTACATGGCCGTATTCATGCATACTAGGGATGTTTCGAATGTCATATTTGTGAATCGGAATGCGAATGCGATTGTTAAGAATGACATAAACATTTCTGTGCTAGAATTACAATTCTTGATAAATAATAAATAATAAAAAATTTACAAATTATACATTTTTTTATTTATCACAAGTACAGATAATCGGGCTGTTAGAGCCACTTCAACAATGTTAGAGTGGACTCTCTGCCCATGTACACATTGGCATTCGCAAAACATTCGTATCATTTGATGCGAATGCGAATGTCGAATGCGAATACGTAAGATGATGCGAATCATTCACTTAACGAATGCGAATGCAAATGTTCGCCACATCCCTGATACATATTGGTAATGGTTTATGATAAAAATTTCTCATGTTAAAATTTAAATTTTTTTGTCATTTGGAATGCAAGCCTGAAATGAAGATATCTTGAGAAAATTATCCGATCTTGGAAAAAAAGTGTATATACACACATAGTTCCATTATCTACGACCCAAAATTAAGTTTACGTGTCCCTACAGTGCACTATGGTCTGGCGACTACTATTTGCTGGCCAAAAGCTGAGAAGTAACCAAATTGATTTGGTGTCTTTGGGGGTTTTGGAAGTCGCTGATTTAGAATCCGATATTAGATTTTTGAAATTGAAAATGGGGGAACCCAATATGACTACTAAATTGTATAATTTTTTCCTTTTCACCAAAAACTCATATAAATGGCAGACTATACTACACCGTCTCCCACCGTCGTTTAAAGTACTAAACCACGTATCGTCATTCTGCAAAACCGCGTAACTGACATTTGCCGCCAAAAATTGGATATGCTCACACAGGCTCTTGGCTCAATCCTTATTCATTCGTCCTGAAATATACTAGCCAGAAATGCAATTGCTTTATAAAAAAGAGTGCCATTTTGAAATAAGAGTAATTTTAATCTCTAGAAAATAATTTATAATTTTAATTTGTACTTTAAACGACGATATGATTCTAAACTAAACCTAACAGTGACAACATCCGATGAGGCGGCCCTTGGAGTAATCGAGATGAAAATTTTACGTAAGATTTTGACAATAGCAAATATCGCAGACGACTTAACTATGAGCTGTAGGAGCTTTATAACGATATAGACATAGTGCAGCGAATTAAAATCCGGCGGCTACGCTGGATAGGTAATGCCGCTCAAATGGACAGCAACGCTACAGCTCTGAAAGTATTCAACGCGGCACAGTGGTTCGGATAGCAGATCTAGCTGGACGAAAGTCAAAATTTTTTTTGTTTTTAAAATACTTAATGGTACTTGGAATACATTCCTGACAATACATTCAAATAGAAATTGCATTTATTAAAGACATTAACATATGAAAACAAACAAAAAAAGGTAAGTCAACGCCGCCTATTTGAGAACTCTATTTTAAAAGCTAAAATTTAACTTAAAAGATTGCTAATTGCACTCACAGATATTTGCATAATTGCAAATTGACTTTATAAACAAAAAAATTAGATTAATTTCGCTATAGATTCAGAGCAAATTTATTCTGAAAAATCGTCGTTTTGATTAATTAAAAAAATAAATTAAAGAGTAGGAAAAGTAAAGGCCGCCGAAGGCCGTTATAAAACCACTTGCATATTATTCTTTACATCTTCGCAAATGCAGAGGGTAAGTTCGACAACCAAGTCTAACCAATTGGCTTAGATATTTACATTTTAGTGACGGTATGTCAAATCTCAAAATTCAAAAGTAATTATTAACAGGAATGTATCTGAATATAAATATAAGATCAGTGGTGGATCCACGGGAGAGAGGGGGGTAGGGGTTGTATGTTAAAACAGAAAAATACTTGGAGTTATAAAAACTTTGGTTATGTTAGAGTTAAAAAAAAAAATAGTAACTCGCGAATTTTCTCCTTTCTGAAATTAAAAAATTACACAACAGGCATGCAAATCTTTAAGCGCTGTTATACAATTTTTTCTGAAATTTATTTGTGTTTCTTGCTGTGATCTTAAATTTCATGGTAAATAAAATCTTAAGAAGTGAGTTGTTTGACATTTGGAGAAGTGTTGCTGAAACTTCTAAAAGACAACAAGGTTTCCGTGATTATGTGATTAGTAAATTGAAAGAAATATCTGATGAAAATGCTCGTTTCGAAGTAAATAAAGTAAATTAAGTAAATGACTTTAGATTCGTAATCAGCAACCCAGAAAACCCCCAGAAACCCAGTTACATAGAAATCTACCGATTTTTTTTTAATTTTCGTCCGCCATATTGGATCCGGCATTTTGAATTTTTGGTAAATGACTTTAGATATGTAATCAGCGACCCAGAAAACCCCCAGATACCCAGTTTCACAGAAATCTACCGATTTTTTTTTTTTTTTCGTCCGCCATATTGGATCCGGCATTTTGAATTTTTGATAAGTGACTTCAGATTCGTAAGGTAAGAAGTGGTGTAAAGATCCATCAACGAGTATTTGTTTAAATAGTTTCGTCCAGCTAGATTTGTGATCCGAACCACAGTGCGCGGATGCCGATGCTTTTAACAGAGAGAAAGAGGGAGGCATCCTCTGCATTGGAAACACCAGGTGGAGCAGGACTTGGATTCACTTGGATTTTGCAATTGGCGTCAGTTGGCATAGAAGAGAAAGGACTGGCATGCTTTTTTAGACTCGGCCAAAGTCGCTTTAGAGGTTACAGGTTGCTTTTGAAAAAAAAAAAACTAAGAATAATTTCTAGCAAATCCTAGTTTTGCAACTTTCACGTTAACTACCCGTTTCGTTAAATGAATGAAAATTAACGCACAGTCGAACTGGCAAATCATCAGTAAAAAAATGCCAACTTTCATTGTGTCTTTAAAAACTCATGAAATATTTACACTATAGTACTATCTCACTCCGTTGCTCGCGTTAATTTAATTAAAATAATATATTCAAGTAAACATCGTTTAAACAACACTCTTTAATATTTTTTTAATCCGCCATATCTTTTTACGTACATATCACATACGCGCTCACACACACAGCACAGAGGATGTGCATTTTTCAAGCTCATCTTCCTCTCCGACACTTAATATGTTGGGAATGAAATAAAAGCGCGTGCAATAAATCGCGGTCACCTGCTGGCTTTATGGCTGCGTTTGTGCGCGCATAAAAAACATACATATATGATTACTGCAGCCAAAAACAAAGCACAACACATACACTCGCCACCCTGCAGCAAAGCTAACTTATTCTGAACTCGCGCCGAGCTAGCTTGAACCGAGACGATACTGGTTCTTCATTTCTCTCAAATCAAATATTTATATTGTCATTTTTATGTTAGCGAAGTCCTAGCAGGTCACAGTTGATCTCCTCTGTAGAATTTTTGAACTCGTTCTGAACTGTATACCGCTGGGACAGATTTGGGATAAAAATTTTTCTATGAGAAAAAACCCATTCCGATGGCTGAGTGGAAGATGGACCTATCTCGCCAACCAGTTCGATAACGACCAATTTCAGAAAACTTTTCTAGAATGCCCTACTTCAGAATTTGAAAGCCCTATTCAGAAGTTTACAGAAATTTTATCTCAAATGAAAATACATTAAAAATGTGCTGAGATGGGGCGTTTAGGAATCGGCAGTTGAGATAGGGCATTTTTTAACCAAATTCTTAGATAGGGCGTTTTTCAATCAAATTCTAAAATAGAGCGTTTGTTGAAAAATTTTCTAAGATGGGGCGTTTCGATAGGTTGAACTTCCACTCAGCCATCGATATGCAACCTTGACAGCCCGCGTAGCCTAACTGACATTTCACACAAAATTGAAGCACAGCTTAAAATAATAGCCCGTAGTAGTGTGGAACTAATGCTTTGCCAGAATGTTTTTAAATTTTGCTGCAGGGTAGTAAACATACAGATTTATATAACCTTTTTATACACATGTGCACATTTTTATGACTTAAAAAATATATAAATACATATACGTTTGGTACATACATACATATGTATGTTTGTATACTCACTTGTGGGATCGTGGATCCAGCGCTTGCGTTCGCCGTTGATGCTCTTCGATTGTACTTGCGAGTTTTTATTTATCTGTAAGAAACAGGCAAAAAGGAGGAAAATTAAAACGTATGTAAGGTGCATACATACATATGTACGTAATGATAAAATTTCAATTACACATGTGTACTCGAGTGATTTAACGCACGCGAGCAAAGAAAAACCTTAATGATAAAAATATGGTTAAAAATGTAAAACGTCGATAAATTTGTGGTACCTTGATCTTAAATTAAATATGGCGAAAAGCTTGATTACATTCTCAATGGCAGCTGAGTTATTATAGATATTGAAATGATGCTAAAAATGGTAAGAAGTTCTAAGAATCTCCCCTCTCTACCATAATTCTAGGTGCCGCATGCTGCGTTAAATTTTCCCATAGAATTAACGCGTTAGAAAATAAGATCTGCTATTTTGAGGTCATCCCCATCTTCATCTTCATCTTCATCTTCATCTTCATCTTCATCTTCATCT
>NW_023459001.1:64944-82556 GCF_013731165.1 Rhagoletis pomonella
TCTTTATTTCCATCGTTATGTTTCTCCTTAGCTTTGTCTAAGAGTGGGAATGTCTGTGTCTTTGTTGTTTCCTTGTCCATCTTTTTTATTCAGTCTTTGTTTTCGTCGTTGTGTCTTTCCATTTGTATTTTCATTCTGCCTTCACAGATGCTTCAAACATTCAACGCCAGTTTCCCCTGTCTATTCAGGCAGTCGACCATTTTCGGTGGCGTTAAGAAGCTTCCCTAATATTTTTCTTCTAAATTCTTTGCCGAAGTAACCACCTAAGCGGCTTTGGCTCGTTAGTGTTTTCAAGAAAAAAATAAACCCCCAAAAATAGCTATTATTTTCCAAGCAAAAAAAATTTAAACTATGAATTATTTTGAAGCAATAAATAAAAATCAAAAAATAGTTGTTATTTTCTGAGCAATAAGTAAAACTCAAAAATAACTATTAAATTTGAGCTTTTTAAAAACTTAAAAACCTAAAAAATAAAACTCATTGCCGCTCATGATAGCCGTATTAACAAGAATTTATTCTAAGAAAAATTCTCTAAATTTTCGAAGTATGTTTAATTATAATTTTTGTAAGTCCGTACACATTATCGCGCATTGATTTAATAAAGATTTGTTTCACGTTCTTTATTAGCCAATCCTACTGCAACAATTTAAGCATTTAATTGATTTATTATAATGCGACAATTTTCAAAACGATTTGCCATTATTAATTGATTACTCAACCACACGAATAGGGAGGTACTAATTAGTTCATCATATTTTTACCAATTAAATTTCATAACAATTTCAAATAATTGTGGTTCTTGGTAAACTTCGAATTCAATTAATTTCTCCGAATCTATGTATGTACACCAATTTGCTAATGTCAATATGTGTATACCTACATACGTAGGTGTTTGTGTATGTATACGAGTAATATTAAATAATATGTGAGCCTCAAAATTATTATGCTATCATGCAGATAAATTTGATATAATCAAATCTTAATTGGTAATTAAATTAAAACCAAAAAAATGGCTCTGCAATACAACAATCAATGTAACGAAGAGCAACAAACATTGAATGAGCCTATATAGGATCGGTAGGTCAAAATTTATAAAACATTTACACCATAGATTTTTACATACACACAGAGAGTATTCCGAGATTACTCTTAATCGGGTACAATAGGGCATTAATTAGTCGCAACTAGTCTCATACGGGTACTAATGGAGATCAATTAGTCTCGACTCATCCTTTATGGGTATAATTGGAGATAAATTAGTCCCCAACTCATCTCTAACGGGTACTGTTAACGATTTAATAATATGTACGCACTTAGTCAATGCAATTTCATGTGCGGCGTTGGCACGCAGAGAGAGAGTATTCGCCTAACAAAACTGAGCACCTCGGTTCGAATCTCAGCTGGCGCAAATTTTTATTTTCATTTTTTAAAAGTGACTTGTCGCTTTTTATACCCGTTCGGGTATAAAGGGGAACAATTAGTCTCTTCATAGGACATGCTCGAACAAAAGCGATCAGTTCATTCCATATAAAGAGGTCAAAAGTGGTATTAGTCGCATGGTCCTTTGCAATTGCTCCCGGAGTCATCCCGGATTAGTCCAATTTTTTGCAGGGCAGTTCTTGGGATTTTGATCTTTTGATATTTTTTATGTGAAGAATATTTGAGTTCGGTAGAATGAAATTTTACCCTACTGTATCATATCCGATATCCGTTCGGATATTCGTGTATATTTTTGAAATCCGGATATCCGGTTAATATCCGTTCTATTTCGTTATCTGGATATGAACCGAATATCCGCATTTTACACCTCCGCATTTTACACCAAGCTCAAATACGGTAAATATCCATTAGTTGTGCTGTCCGGATATGCGGTGAATATCCCTTAATTTTGCTATCCGAATATTCGGATATCTACCACAGTCGCACTATCGCGGCGGTCGGCAAAGCGTACGTTTCTTTGCTGGGTGGGATATACTGCGCAATATTTAATAAAATTAAAGTAGGTGTGTGGTCAATATTTGAATATTGTTATATCATTTAGTACTATTTACATACATAAATATGTACATACATTGTCTATGATCACTTAATTAGGAACACAAATCATGTGACATTTTCTAATACAACAACTTTTAATTGATGTTGGTGTTAAGCAGTGTTTGCATTATTCAACTTTGCGTTCAACAATTGCGTTCAACTCAACGCAGGGTTGCACGAAAAAAAAGTTGAATGGCTAAATGTTGGCTGGCGACCAACTTTGTTGAAAGCGATTAGTTGAAAGGCCATTCAACCAAAAGTTGAATGCACAGTTGAACAATGCAAACACCTTTTTATGGCGAATATTTTGATATTTTTTCATATTTTGATATTTTTAGCCATTCAACTTTTTTTTCGTGCAACCCTGCGCTGAGTTGAACGCAAATATTGAACGCAAAGTTGAACAATGCAAACACACTTTTAGGTTAGCTTGAAATGGTTAAACATATGATATCGTTACCTACAGGTAAAAAGGTGCCAAGTCCGTTTTTCGAAACTGGTCTGGAGAGACGAAAACTCGATGTATTTTCGCATAATCTTGTCATTCTGCTTCGCACACTAAATTTCGAAAAAAGTGTACTTTACACCTTTTCATCTTTAGGTAGCGAAATGCAAAAAAATTGCATCAAAGTATCAAATTTTTAAATGAGAACTAAAAAGTCCGAATATGCAGTCGTACAATTTTAATGTATTGTTTGTAATGTTTGAATTATCTTAAAATTCGCATAAATTTTTGGATTTTTTTTTTTGTTTGCTGGCGTTGTTAAGCATTTTCTACCATGTAAGAACATTTCAATCATTCGTTATATGGGCGAAATTACATCTCACGGAGTTGCCATCAACCAAAAAAAAATTCAGTTCGGTTCAAACTGGATTGCAGCCCTGCATTTTACACCCGATGAACTTTGCCAAAGCGGATATTTCACCTATTAAATCTCTGCACAGCCTTGAAATAATAGTTTGCCTATCACGCGTTCTTTTCTATGGCTTAAAGTCTGTCAATGCCCTTAAAAGGTTTTTTGGTGTTGGTTAATTGGTCCGATGGGGCAGAAAAATTATTTAGAGTCTTCAAGCACCGATATAAATTGAATTCTATGTATGTACATATGTATAATGCTTGGCCATTTATTACAGACTTGTAGGGCTTCTACGAAAAACCTTTGCTGCATGAACACCACTCTCCTCTCTGAAGCTCTTTGAGCGAGTATCTGTGATGCCTTCTGCATGGCCAACACTTTCGCTTGATATGCACTACAGTGGGCGTAAAACTGAAAATATGTTTTAAGCCTCAATTCAGCTGAGAAAATTCCTTAATCGACTCTATCTTCAAGTTACACATAACTCGTATAAGCGTTTAAGGCATTGGGCAAACGGTGAGGTCTCTTGTGCTTGCGCACAGTTGCTGTTATTACAATTTTGCATTTCTTTTAAAAAGTAATAGCGAGCATGCAATAGTCGTTACCTATGGATGTGTCCTGATTGTCGCTGAAGTGTCTAGGGTAGCCGAATTTCCTGAATTTTCCAGAATCCGGAAGTATCGGCGGTAATTTTACTGATCGAATATGGCCTACATGGCTAATATATGAATTTAATTTATTTTAGTATTCTTAGTTTTCGATACCAAACTGAACCAACTTCCGAAATATCAAAGTCGCTGGTCCCTAGTGTTGCCAAGGATATGGATGCATTATTTAAGACGATTTTTTTTTGCGAACTTTAACAAATTGCCAATTCTCTGGTCTAGGGTAGTTGAGTCGGGACCTGTTTATTGCTGTTCCCTTTTCCTATTTTATGCCGTTACCAAATCTAGTTCTGTTCTTAAATAGTTGAGATAATGGCACATTTGTTCCATGTCGCCCGGTGGTAATAATACTCCTGATTTAGCCAACACATCTGCTCATTCGTTTCATCCTATTCCCTGGGGTGTTCTGGCACCCCGAATATAAGTGACCTGCTGACACAAAGTTCATCTATTCGATCTCCGCATTGTCGCAAACAAAGTGAGTTTATCATCACTGCTGCAAATGCTTTAATCACCGCCTGGGTGTCAGAGTTAGCAGAGACTAATTGATTCGGGCGTAAATTTCGGCCAGACAAATATTTCAACAGTAAGTATCCGGAACTTTCAATCTTAGCGCCGACTTTTCTTTTCAGTTTTTTTGCAACTCATCTTACTCGATACAGGTTTAAAGTGCTCCTATAATACATAGACCTGAAACTCTCTGTACACCCTTAAGGTACTTGACATACTCTTCCTTTGTAATGCCGTCCACCAAACCAAACCAAAAAAAAAACATAACTTCAGTGAGTGTGGCGGGCGGATAAGCTCTATGTCCTATCGAGAGATTTCTTGCTTCTTTCACATTTAACCTCCACGTCAGCTTACTGTTCATAATGACTCCAATATACATATTTCGTAGATGTTTTAGGAGTGGTGTAATATTTTCCAGTTTGGATTGAGGACAGGTCGGAATCTTTTACTTTTTTAAAGTCCCTCTTATCTACGTTCAACTCCAATCTCACACTCAAATCGCGTAGAATCTTATTACGAGAAAAATGTTCACATCAATGGAGAGAGAACGCCACTTTTTGTGGTGCCTCTGTTCGCCTGCCGCGGTGAGTGAATGACAAATGAGAGGACTAATGCCGATTGAATCAAGACCCTCTAAGATAGCCTTTGTAGAGACATTGTTAAGGGCTCCTGATATAATAAGGAAGCCGCCCATTTCATATTCTTCGTAATGTATTAGAGCCTTTTCTAAATATATGTAACATCACACCATGAAGAGCTGTCTTCGTGGATTTTCCCTTCTTATAAGCGTGCTTAGCCGCATGAGTAACCTCTTACATAAAGTTTGTTTGTCCTAGAAAGAAATAGTTTTTTTATATTGAACATTTTACTGATATTTTTTATGCAAATAAAATAGAAAATCATTTTTCTTAGTCGCAAGTTTGAATAAGCATTTGAGTAAAGATTACTATGTGGATGTTTATGTAGATGTTTAATTTACCCGAACCTTGAAAAGATTTTTTTTCGCCTTTGAAATTGAAGCAGGCATCCGTAACCACATGGGCCATCATCAACTCAAGCATCAAGTTTAACAAAAACGACCTGTCCGACGTAGTCAACCATGTGACAATTCAACAAAATTACCCAACCACTTAACTTTACCATTGCCAACCCCATCTGCACTATAAGGCATTACCTTTCAACACTGCGCTGCTGACAGCAATTTCACATCTTCACTGAAGGTAATTGCGCACTCGACTCCGACCGCCCACGCAATTACACTTGAAAATTCATTTCGATGCAATGGTACTCGTATTACTATCTGCAAATATGTGTGTATGTATGCATATACATAAATATATATGTATGTATATATACTACTTATGCTCGAACCCACAAGTGTCCACCTGCAGTATTTTACGTGATCTGTAAAGCTGTAAAGTCAACGCTAAATTGCTTGCTTGCTGCGGATGTGGCTACGGATGTTCTCATTGGCGCATGTGGTACATAGTGCGCCTTAATTTAGGCAACAACTATTAGTAACATTGCGCATTTGATGCGACTGCAATGCATGCAAACATAGCAATGAGGAGCGAGTGACCGACCGACCGACCCTGCGGTTGCCGACTACTAGCGAATGTAAAATGTGATTTTTGAGAAGACTGCTCCCTTCAATTTTCCATTGCTGCTCAAAAATTTTTGTGGTGCAAATCTGCCTGCTGATCCTGCACGAGCCCAGTTAGGCGGTCCCTAATTGCATTGCGCTTTGGCGGAGGGAAAGTGGTAAATGCGAAGGACAAATATATATTTATGTAGGCCTTAAAAGCTGCAGGGGATAGATCGATAG
The DNA here is from genome assembly GCF_013731165.1 of Rhagoletis pomonella. Taxonomy (NCBI): domain Eukaryota; kingdom Metazoa; phylum Arthropoda; class Insecta; order Diptera; family Tephritidae; genus Rhagoletis; species Rhagoletis pomonella. The sequence continues at coordinate 70,839 of NW_023459001.1, forward strand.
GTTTTTTTTTTTTTTTTTTAACTTTAAATAAAATTGAGCGTCAATCGCTGGCATGCCCAAAATCCGCCCAACTGCCAGCTACATGCACATATCGCCGGTACTTTGGTAAAACCTAGTATCTCAGAAATGATTCGTATATTCTAAACTAATTCAAAATAGGCCTTAAGATACTACGATTTATTGTATATTATTCTTAATTATCTAAAAAGCACTTAATCTTAAATATTCAGTAAAAAAAAAGTTATTAAAAATTATTTTCTGTTATTGATAGAGAGCTTTATGTTATAGAGTGCTGTGTGGGTGTTTATTTTGAGATACGAAGTTTTGCCAAAGTACCGCAAATATACACACATGCATACGTAACTGCAGGGAAGGGTGTGCTCGCAAGTGCCTGCAAAATGCCTGTAATTGTGGTTGTTCTGGCATGCAACATGCATTGACAGCTGCATTAGTAAAGCTTCACCGCCTGCACGGGCACACAGATGACCTCATATGTATGAAAATATGTACACTAGGGTGACTATAAGTGTACAGAATAGGAGGATCCTACGTGTAATTCTAGCCAAATTTTCCGAAGGAACCATGGGTGTAAAACGGTGATGGGCTGCTTTTTATATATTTTGTATAGTCGCGTTCAGAGTAAACGCTCTCTCTGCCCATCGCTGGTCTAAAATCAATTTGGAGTTTACCAAATGGTGAAAATAGGTTTCGTAGAAAGTTTGAAAGTTTTCACTGTTGTGCCCTCTGGTGGAAGTTTTAAGAAAAAGATAAGTTCCGAAATGGATTTCGCATTCTCAAAAAAAAAAACCCTAATAGCCTGTTTTGATACAAAATTTACGACACTAAAGCAAAATGGTAAGAAATCTATTTTCGCAATTTGGCAAACTCCAAATTGATTTCAGACGCATGGATTCTTCTGCAATTTGCTTAGAATTACACGCAGAATCATTCTGTGCTAAACGCCATAGTCGAAAAAATCTCCCATACAAATTGGCTCGCCCTAATGTACATATATGAAGTCTATATTCAGTGCCCTAAATGTTGTCGGCCATTGAAAGTATATTTCTCTTCGTTACACTCAGACTTTTCTACATTGTTTAAGCTGGGATATCTATGTATATGTATGTAACTACATGTTTGTTCGAGGCAATTTTGGACGCACCGTCACCACTTTAGGATATCCTCTTACCTTCGGGGAAGCAAGCACGAGGAATTTAAATGTCACAGGTGGTGTTCCGCGAGGCTTCGTGCTCGGCCCATTACTATGGAATGTCATGTACGATGGGTGCTGCGCCTTAAAATTCCCAACGGAGCCAAACTAATCGGATTTGCGGACGATATCGCTTTAGTCGTCACTGTTTATCATCTTAGCGAAACTTTCGAAACAGCAAACGAAACTATAGTGTCCATTCTGTCGGGGCTTGTGCAAAATGGACGTCAGCGCGCAAAGCAAAAAAACAGAGTCATTGCTCTAGAGCTACAAAACTATCGATGGTCATGTCCTTCACAATAAAAATCAGCGACCACAACATTACTACGCTACCAGCAGTTAAATACCTGATTATCTTGATAGACAGGAGGAATCCGACCCCTTATGCGACTTCTGTGGAGAAGACGCAATAGAAGACGTCCACTACGTTTTTTTTTTTTGAGTGTGGCGAATTTAACAGCACCGGACGCAAACTTCGCGATATATCTGGCATGAACTAGATACATGCCCACATACTTGGATACATGGAATACATGGGTGGGCAAGTGACGCAATAGCAGAGGCGATGAAGAGGCTAAGGACCTTTCCATCCACGATGTAATGCTTGACGGCGGCCCCGTGGGGTGAGGATTTCGATGAAACAACAGGCTTGTCCTGGTTTCATAGGGCCACTTGAGGGTAGTGGGCTATCACAACGCCCCTTAAAAAAAACATGTTTGTTCGAGGAAGCTTAAAAGAGAAGTAATCCCTGAACCGGGTGCATAAAATATACGGTGTTAAAGCTGGCAATAGCACATCCACTCTGACTTTCATCAAGAAGGAAAGCTGTTACTAGTCCCAAAATCTGGAAAGCCATCAGGATAGTGCCTAATTTATTGGCCCATCTACATATCTAATCTATATAACAATTAATCTATCTTATCTATTTATCCAACCGATTGTCGAAACGTATTGAAATAGAGATCCTTTCTAATGACGGCGTATCGATGAATTGATTCGGTTTCAAAGAGAGAAATCAGTATTCACAGTTGTTCAGCTTACACGAACGGCTATAAAGAATAATCTCTGGCTTGGAGGCACAAACGATTCAGTGCACCTGACCTAAAAAATGCATTGAACATAGAAATTGGGAAACCCGGCTGTGATCGGAGTATCCGACTGCCTTCGAAGGCATGATACCGAACTGCTCTCACTCAAGAAGGCTCTGCTACGACACGGCCTCGGGTCCGTAATTGGCACATTGTTGCGGAGCAGCATGCATGATAGTGTTTATAGAGTTAACCGAAAACTAATCGGCTGGTATAGTCGTAAATTTAATTACTAAACACTACAAAATTAAAAATTTAAATCCATCTATTGAAATCTATAATTAAAGGCTCCGTCCAACCGAAGGGTCAGCGTCTTTTGTAAATTGTGTATTAGACTTCATACTTGTTTCCATAAGAAGTGCTAGCCAAAAGTCACAGGTCGGACTTCTTGTCCGCTAGTGTAAGTGGAGTTTTTTTTTTATTATAAATAAAAAGTCAATCACCCAAATTCTTTGCCTTGTCATTATCAAATACAAATAATTAAAAAAAAAAAATTATAGTAGTGAGAAATATTTTTAAGACATGCCTGGAAAATTAAAATCGTCAGAATTGTGGACATACAGATGTATGGTGAAAATTAAAAGAAAAACAAACTTTGCTGCAAAAAAGCTAAGCTCACTTTTTTCGATATTTTCTAAAAACCCAAAAACCAAAAATAAATGTAGGTTAAACCACAAATTAAGAGACAATAAAAACGCCATCCATCTCCCGAGACTAAATTGAGTAAAAGAAAAATAGACAACATTCTGTTATTCGCTCCAAAAAACGGCGCAATTCTTTTCGATGGCGCTTTCTACATAATGCACATACATATGTATGTGAATATGTACATATGTATATGCGTTACCTTCGCTGGCAAGTTCGTTACATGCTACTGTGTATTTTATTCCAGTTTTGTTTTATTTTTATAATCAAATTGCAATCGATCGAAGCCATTGCGAAAGTGTGTGCCATTTACAGAAATTTCCTGCCAGACGCAATGACGCTGATAGTCACTCTTTCATGCTTGACAGAGCACAAGCAATGTGGGGACACGAAAATGCAAAAATCAGAAAAATACAGCTCCATATTATCAAATGGCTATCTTTAACAGCAGAGTTTAATACGAAAAAAAATCCGATGAAGTCTATTACTTAGAATTTTATTGCAAGTGCTTTAAATGTTACGGTAGCCTTACCAAACAGTACATAAACATACTTACATATGTATGTACATATATACGAGTACAAAAGCAACTTTCATTTCCAACACTTTGCCGCAATTCGACTACAACATTAATTAATAATCTTTTTACTAAAATTGCAAGTATCTTCGAAAGTGTTAGTCCTACATAATTTGTAATTTTTTTGCATAGAATCGAAGTAAGCTAAGAAATTTTTTTTTACCACTTGAACTTTGATGCACTTGGACGAGATATTGAGCAAAAATTGTCATATTTCACACAGATTGCCATATTTTTGCTATTACCAATAAAAATTCTAAAACAGCGGATTTTCGGCCTACGTTAATGTACATATATATGTGTGTACATATGTATATAAAAAAAAAGTAATTTTCTCAAGAACGCTTTTAAACCCTTGGCAATTAAGTTGCCACAAAAAATAAAGCTTAACGAACGCTCAAATGCGGTGCAATGCAATAACATAAAAATAACCGAACCGCAAATTATACGCGCGAAGCAGACGGCCCCGCCATTCACATACATATGTACATATTGTATGTACTACATGAGTATATGTCGAGGAAACGTAAAGATTGGCAATAGAAACTAAGCTAATAAAAAATTCGCGGTAATGGCTTTGCAACCAAATTATACATGCATACATATTTACATATGTTTGTATGTTCATGCATACTTAATTTTCATATACTATACATAAGCATGAATATTAGTACTCTTGCATTTGAAGACCAGAGTTCACGAAGGGATTGAGTTATTAAAGCCCTGTATCAAGATGCACTCGTAAAGACATAATATGATATAGAATGTACATACCAGGGACCGTAACGGTTATAAGTTTTATTATAAAAATCACTTTTTAATCGTTATTAACTGAGAAATGACGATTATTTTCCGAGCAAAAAATAAAACTTAAAACGTAACGATTATTTTCCGAGCAAAAAATAAAACTCAAAACCTAACGATTATTTTCTGAGTAAAAAATAAAACTCAAAATATAATGATTAAACTTGTACGCTTTGTACACGTGGCAACGCAAGCACTTTTACACCTAACCATACTTTTTGCTAGGTGTAACTGTACCTTTAGCCAAAATAGGTTGCCTTGCGAAACAAAAAATATATACATACGCATTAGCGTACACAAGGGGTGGGTTTTGGGGTTGAAACCCCCCCCCCCCTCCCCCCCTAAGGCTGATAACCTCAAATACAATCTGTATCTTAAAGCTAAGAATCCAGCTCTCAAGGAAATTATAAGAAATATTTATTATAATTTCTGTTGCTTGAATAAAATTTCTTTTCCATTTCTCCTTGAACTACTATCTTTCTAATAAAAAAAGGATTATTGAAAACGGTTCACGTGGTCCAAAGTTATGTATTCCGGCGAGATGATAACCTCCCTTTTTTTTGAAGTCGGTTAAAAGCGTTTGAGTTCTGTTAATCTTATGTAAATAAAGTGCAGTTTATGAATTTTAAAACGTTTATTTATTTATTACATACTGTACATAAAACTTGCATAAATGTATTTTAAAGAGGGTATTATCTGAAGCAAATTTTCAGTATTTTCCGGTGATATATCTTCAGAAATATAACCCCCCTCCCCCCCCCTTTAAAATATATTCTTGGGTGCGCCCCTGTACATACGTATTCCCCCTCATAAATTTTCAGACTAAGACACTGTCTCGTACAAATTGCCATTAAAACGTAACCGCCGAATTGGCAACTTTGTAAAGCAGCAATCGCCATGCAAACTAAGGCAGTTGTCGAGCGTAAAGCTGAGCTGAGTTGAGGAGCAACGCAAATGTAATTTTAAGCTTGACAAATTGCAATAAAGCATGCAGTAATGCATTGGGCGAAAAATAGCAAAAAACATTTACATGCATAGCATTGGAAAAGAGTGCATAAGAAACGGTATAATAAAATGCAAACCGACACAAACTTTTGTAAAACAAAAAGAGTGATTCCTTCGCACACACACACACACACACACACACACACCCCATATGACGTGGAAAATGTGTGTGGAAGCCCTTAGTCAAATTAGGGTAGAGCATCAGCAACACGCTCGTAAAACCTAGATAGAACAGCACCAAAAACGAGCCAGCTGTTGCAAGTAATAAAACTGCAAATCCAGTGCATTGAGGAATTTCACGAAAACTTCTCGATATGAGCTTGTGTGTGTGTGTGTGTGTGTAGCTGCACAAAACTATCTCATGCGCATTCATGGCACCAGTGTTGCCAGAAAAAATTTCGTTTGGAGCCAAATCGGGCGAAAAAGAAAAACTTAAAAGAGCTAAATAATGCTAATAGTAGCTAAAATGAAGAGCTATTTTTTTTTTAAGTTGAGCATTCGTTGACATAAAGTTGCTTTTACATTTTATATTAAACTAGATTTAAGAGTTCATAGTGGAGTCTGCATTTTCCCGTGAATACAAATGTATGTTTTTCCACTGCCTTTCGAAATTTGTAAGTCTATCAACGCTTAAGTTTTGGCTTTCCTCTTCCACCATGGCCGCCTGAGAGAAAATACACCGTCTGAGCTTATCGGAGCTCGAATTACTGCCCTGTATGGTTTGTGTACTCCCGCGCACGTGATAGAAACTAAATGACCTGCTTGCCCATTTTTAATTAGCTTAAGCGCCATTTGCATTAGGAATGCAACTTTTTTAAGTATTAATCGAAATAGAATAACATAAAGGTATCGAAAATAGCCTGAGATCACCAAAGCCAAAGGAATTTTATTCAACACTTGTACAATGAAATTACAGATTTTTATACCTTTCATGAGCATGAAATGGTATTATAACTTTGGTCCGATGTTTGTAAGTACCAGAACAAAAAGAGATAGACCCATTAAAATGCATACTTATATGATCAGAACGTCGAGCTGAGTTGATTTAACCATGTCCGTCTGTCCGTCTGTCCGTCTGTTTGTATGCAATCTAGTCTCTCAGTTTTCGAGATATCCTGATCAAATTTGGTACGTGGGTGTATTTTTATAATGTATTAATCATTTGTCGGAACCGGAAGAATCGGACCACTATAACGTATAGCTCCCATACAACTGATTGTTCAGATATGAGATTTTTCGTTCTAATTTCTCCATTTATGCAGCTACGAACATGAAATTTTGCAGCACTTGCACCCATTATAAACAGAATGCTTACAGTGAAAATTACAAAGATCGGTTCACTATAACCTATAGCTCCCATACAACTGATTGTTCAGATATAAAATTTTTCGTTATAACTCCTCCATTTATATAGCTGGGAACAGGAAATTCCGCACTGTTTTCAATAATTATCAACAGAAAACTTACAGTGAAAATTAAAAAGATCGGATAACTATAACCTATAGCTCCCAAACAGCTGATTGTTCAGATATGAGATTTTTCGTTATAATTCATCCATTTATGTAGCAAGGACCATGAAATTTCGCACCATTTTCACTCATTATTAACAGAATACTTACAGTGAAAATAACTAGGATCGGGTGACTACAACATATATCTTCCATACATCTGATTGTTCAGATATGGGATTTTACTGTAAAACCCCTTTATTTGAACAGCTAAAACCGATAAATTTCGTAAGATATTTTATAAATAATAATACTAAGTCTACTTAGAAAATCGTCAAAATCTATGCTGTATCTGTATGCTTTATCACCTATAGCACTGATTGTTCAGATACCAGTTTTTGCGATATATCTCCTTTATGTAGGAAACTAAACCCAATAAATTGTGTTACCGGTTTACATACCGATCTCATAGCAGTGAAAATCACTTCGATTGGTGCCATATAAAGTATATCTTCCATACCTCTGATTGTTTAGATGCGATTTTTTATATAAGTATGTAACTCCTCTATCGATGTATGCAGATGTATTCAAAATCAGTAATCTGTCAAACAAAAATTTGCAGACGTTCATGAAAGTTATGAAGCCTTCGGCATAGCCGAAGACAGCGCTGCTCTTACTTGTTAATTTTAATATATTGCCAAATACAACTAAAACTTTCTGGAGCTAAGAAAGTGCTAAATAATTTTTTTTAAAGAGCTATGAGATTAATCCCAATTTTCGGAGCTGAATAGAAAACTAAAGAGCTAAATCTAGCTCCAAAAGCACCAAAATGGCACACATGTGTATGCTATATATGACTGCAATGCCACAAAGGTAGTAAAAGAAGCGTAGCGCAGGGCAAGCGGAGCGTATTGGAGAGCGAAAGCACAGGGAGTAAAAAAAAGGATAAAAAATAAAAGCTCAAAAAAGCGTATATTTCATGCCAACCAGGGAAACCATCTCGTGGGGAATTCCCCGATTTGCGAGGAATTTGAGTTTGCATGGGGAATGGGCCGTTTTTTGTGGGGAATTTCAGTTTACGTGCACAATCGAGAGACTGACTGCTTTTTGTGAGGAATTAGGTGTTAACTAGTTTATTCTTTCTGGCTTCACCGATTTTATAATGAGGTAAAAAATGCAACTGCAACTAAAGTACTGATTATGCAATCCTGCAAATTATACAAATAACCGTTGATTTAGAATTTTTCTTGTCGGATTTGTGTTAACATAACGAATAAACACACTTTTTTATGTGGATGAAAACCGAAACACCTTAAAAAAAAAAAAGTTTAAAACAAAAATTTTTAGCCACTTTAGACTTGCATTAATAGAATTGAGTGGGCTACAAAACTGCATACTCAAAATCTTTCTAGAAAATCGAATTAAAATTACACAATGCCTGTTAATGAATTAACTATATTTTTATAAAAAAAAATGTAAATCAAATTAATAACAAAAAAAGATAATTGTGAAAACTTGTCAAAATTTGGCGCGACTAAAATTTTTTCGACCACTATATGTGTGTAAGCATTATATGTAATTTTTTTTTCTTTATTTGTTAACTAACTTTATAAAAGTTTGGTTTAATCTCTGAATACATACATAGCTGAATGGGTGGGGAATTTTACGAAATTTCTGGCAAAATCGGGGAATTTCATCGTCGAAATCGGGGAATGCTCAAAAATGAGTGGCAATGTGTCGTTGTTTTTTGCAATAAACCAACCAGTGTGCTAGTGTTAGCTAGTTGCTTATGTACAAATGTGCAAAAGCAATGCAGCAATAAATGTGAAAACTATACTGCATTAAGGTGGAGCGAAAAAAATCTATTTTTCGATTTTTAACTTCTATTAGTACGGAAAAGTTGCGTAATATGATCATACTGAACCGTTTGAAATCATTTTCTGATCGGATAATATTCACGGTCGCCACAAGAGCCTTGTTGTTTAGAAAAATCTCCCAAATTGTGGTTGTTTTATATCTTTTTTTAATGATTCCTTGAAACATTTTGGTTGTGCAGTTCTGTAGCTCATTACACTTAAGTATAATAAAATGCCAGTTTCAAGTTGCTAAAAAATCCATTCAATGTGATCACGTTACGCAACTTTTCCGTACTATTCGAATTTTGAAAACGTAAAATTCATTTTTTTTTTTCGCTCCACCCTAATCTATGCGCATACATACATACACACATTCCAAAGCAGCAGTGATGCGTTTTTGTGGAGAGGCAAATGGCTTAGTTGTGGTTGTTATTTTTTTGTATCAGTGGAAAATTCAAATAGTTATGAGGATAGAATGTAGAACTACATCATTCGGTTTCCTTTTTCCTTTTTGCATTCCAAAATACTAATAATAAAAGTTCAAAGAATATTTTGGCATGGTAAATCAGCGCAAAAGAATTTGTGCGCAACAATATTCAAGTGCTTCCAGAACATATGTATGTAACTATATGTATACATAAATACATGCATATGCACTCAGCAGGCGACGGCACACAGTGAGACAACGCCGGCATTAAATACAAGGAGTCATTGTAGAGCTCTGAAATTTTGCACAGGTTATTTTTGAGACAATTCCAGTTTTTAAAAAAAAAATTAAGAAAATTCGCCCACTTTTACGCCCACCTGCCATACAGTCGAAATTTGTAAAATGCCGTATTGTCCGTAATACTTTAGGTATAACTTTCAATTTTCGTATACTTGAATGTTATATAGTTACAAACATTATTTGAAATAAAAATTGAACTTTGGCCCACTTTTAACCCCATCACCCATACTACCTCAACATAAAAAGTGCCATATTTTCTAAAATATATTAAATACAACCTTCAAATTCGATATTACTGTAATTTATATCATTTAAAATGTTTCATGCAAAAATTACAATAACACGCCCACTAATACGCCCACCTCCCATTGAAATGCAATAAAAAAAAAAACAATATTTTTTTTTCATTCAATCAATAATTTTTTAACATCATCATGGTATTCTAATTTTTTTAATTTGTTTCTCATTCTAAATGAATTAATATAAGGATCTGATGATATTTGCAAATAGGGCATTACATCTTCATTCGTAGAAATACGTGAATTTTTACGAGAATGGAATAGCCTACAGTTTCTATACTCCTTATTCATTGCTTCTTGCGCTTCTTCGGATAACATTCCTGTAGCAAAAAAAAAAGTTAATATTAAATAAAGTTTAAAAAAATACTTTCAAAAATAAAAATTGCAAACAAACCTATTGGCAATATAGCCTCAGATACCATTTTGCTGCCGTGAATGAGAACTTTATGCACAGTGATGGGCATGTAGTACCAGCCATAAAGCTCTACATATAATTTTGCAGTGTCCATGCAATACGTATGGAATTTACCAACATCTATATTTTTACTACTATTTATAGTATTTAATATAATTTTAAAGCGGTGAATTAAGTCTACATTTACACCAGTTATGTCAGCGGTTATTTCTGGATGTTCAAAAAATCTTCTTCTGGTTGTTCCCATGCCTTGTTTCACCACATCGACTTTTAAGCCCAGAACTAATTTGAAATTTTTTTTCATTTCTGTTTTAACAGCTTCTTTCTGTTCTTTTGTATCTTTATTTGTCCTCCACGCTTTGAAACTTTTATTATAACCGAGATGTAATATACATTCCATGAATTTTATTCGAGCATGTAGCGGCGAAATTCCAAATTTCAATGCTTCAGCTGAATTTGTTCTCAAAATAACTGCATCCAAATTATTCATTTCAGTAGGTTTTGCTCCACATATGAAACAAACAGCCATCGAGCAATTCTTACTGACTGTTGTTGCCACTTTTCCGTCAATCATCGTCATAGTTAAACTATGAGATATCGCAAACTTTTTGTTGAACATTTCGAATTCTGTCGTTTTTAAATTTTGAATTTCTGCATTTACACGATTTACTTCATTGTTAATAACATCTGCTGCTAATATCTTGCACTATCAATTTAAATTAAAAATTATGCAACTATCTAACCCAAAGTCAATGACCTTCAACAAAATTATCTATCAAATTAATAACGTAAATAAAATTTATGTAAACAAGAATATTTTTATTAAAACATAAATGATCTTTAAAGCATAATTCTGAATAACTAACAAAAAACAAATGTAATTTATTACTATTCTCTTGCACAATAAGTGAATAGTAAACAATTAAAAAAAATAAAAGTAAAAAGTTGTAAACATGCTATTGCATGCTAACATACGTATAGCGACAGAATGTGCGCGTTACGTACTTTTTGTAGTTTTTTGTATGTTTAATGTGCTTTTGCAAACTTTTGCTATATGTCCTCTACTTTAAATTAAAGCTGAGACTTCAAACTTTCATTTGGTATAAGTCTGCACCTAGGGCGAGGGGCTGCTCTATATTTCCTAGGCCATTGAAAATGCAAAATGTTCAATTTTTGCACCACAATTCTGTTGTTAAGAAAAAAAATTTTGTTTTTTTTTAAATTTATTTTTTCATTTACTCATTCTACAATAACTAAATTAATTAAAAAAATACTTTAAAGTTACATTTATTATGTATTTTTATTTTAATAAGCTTTTGATTATTACATATTGAACTAAAATATTTCAAGCGCGTTGGCATACCTCAACTTTGACTTGCTCTAGACCAAAAAGTAATGAAGTTATGAGGCTGAAATTTCAGGGAATTGTTACTCATATATCTGTTAATATACTGTGAAACCATAGACCAGGTATTCACAATACGCCAAATCTTGGAAAAGACCCGCGAGAAAAGGATCGACACTCACCACCTATTTGTCGACTTTAAAGCCACTTTTGACAGCACTAAAAGGAGTTGCTATGTCTGAATTTGGCCGCTATGTCCCCTCAAAACTATACGTTGCGCAATACCACCAGCTCCGGCA
>NW_023459002.1:0-2039 GCF_013731165.1 Rhagoletis pomonella
GCAGGCATACAAAGCGCACGTGTGAGTGTATAGGTTGTTGTTGTAGAGACTGTTAAATCCAGAAAAAGGAACTACTTCTTTCAGGACTAGTATGGAACTGGTACAAACGTTGATTCTGCGGCTCCAGTTTATAACAGTTGATTCTGCTGCCATGCAGGATGTCCATCAAACGAGTTTATAAGGTTTATTCGATCCATTGTTTGTTTCTAATGTTGCCCAAATGGAACTAAAGTTGCCTAAATGGAAATCGAAGTGGTCTCAAGAAAAACTTCTTTTGCTAGGTTAGTTAGAGTACGTACTTAATGCTACATATGGCACTAGTGTCTCTATGATTCGACTTATATTGTACAGTATATCTCCGCTGGTATTGTCGCTTAATAGATGGAAATTGTGAGTATTGCTTCTGAGCTGAGTGCGGTCTAAGCAGAAGATAAATTGATCTTTTCGTTGTCCAGGCCTGTATCTATGCTGCCCGATATTGCAATAAGGCTTCAGGAACCACTTTTTTACATTAACTTCTGTTTTTTCTTGGTATCCACTTTAGGAGTAAGCCGACTTATTCAACGCGGCAGACCCATTCAGATTCCCACTGCTGGGTAAATTTCTTTCTCGTCTTTAGGCTCAAGAAGTGTAAACCCTTTGTTCACCGTGTAGTCTTATATATTTGACTACTACGACATAACAATGAAGAATGTGTTAACCACTGCTACTAAAAATAGGGCGACTTGTACCTCCTCTTAACTGTGTACGGTACGCTGATATACTATATGTAATTAGAATTGTTCCAGTGGAGCGCTCTTATGCTCACAGTGTATTTCACCCCAGGGTATTCCTACTAAAAATACTTAGCGTATTCATCACGTACGGCCGCTCAAATGCCTGCCTGCTTAATGCTTATTTACCGTCCGCAAGCGACAAAGCAATCAACCTTAGGCCCAACACACCACGTCACGCAACGCAAACCACATGGCCCCCCTGTCAATACACTTGATTAAGCTTCGGCCGTTTGGCCACATAACGGCCGGTATAAAATGATTGTCAATGTACGCTACACATTCGTGACTCTCGGTTTTATTACGTTTACGTGACAAGGTAGCGAAATTTTAAATAAATCAACGTGTGTGGAGGTGGAGTAGAGCTTTTTTTACTACTTCTACGGAGAATATGATTTGTGATTTGTTAGCTTTCTTATGTTAGTATTTAGGTACATGACGAATCATTGCGTTGAATCTAAAATGTATTGCTATCGACTACTTCATTTAGCCATTGAACCGTTGTACTACTTACGATCTCTTCCAATTGTAGCCTAGAGCAGAGGAGGAAGCTTAGCTGAAGCTTGATTGAGAACTTCTTAATGAACACGTCCAATTGGTTAACGGGCCAAAATAACTCCAATTCCAAAACTTCCCTCGGAATTTATTTTATTAAAGGCAATTTGTGAATTGCTCTAACTAAAGCTTTTCCTGTGACCTTGGTATAAAAAATATTTTAGTTTTAAAATTTCTATCGAATTATATCTTCTCACGCCATGAAGACTTAACCTATATTGAGTTTCAAAAAATTTTACTTTCCTGCAAATTTAAGGACATCCCTATCCTACTCTCATCGACTTTCATATAGCGTTTGCTACTCTCACTCACAGCTACTGAACCAGAAGTTTGAAATTGAAGAAATTCCTAGCCTTTTTACCCTCTAGGCAAATCATAAATTTGAATCCAATTATAATTTCAAATCCCAATAGTTTGCGCACTCAGCGTCCCCTCGCACACAAGACAGTAAGACAACCATTCAACTTTCAAGGTTTTTCTTAAGGAATGGATTATGAATTCTACAAGCAGCTTTTGTGCAGCACATTTACAAAATTACAAATTTACGAGCATATGCTACGCTATTGCCATTCCGTCAATCCTTCCTTTCATCTCGCATGCCACACACGTTTGTCGTCGTCGTCGTCGTCGTGTTCGACGTTGTGTCTTTTTTCTAAACTTGCGTATGCCGGTCATGAATACACGTCTATCAGCAATAAGCTCCAGAATTTT
>NW_023459002.1:22039-67826 GCF_013731165.1 Rhagoletis pomonella
ATAGAGAGCGCCAGATTCGCAACGCCTATGTCGACGGTCCCAACGAACGTTGGCCATATTTTCATTTGAAAGAAATCGTGCTGGTGGCAACATCGATACAATTTTGATATTTAATCAAAATAAGAAGCTGTTCCGTATTGGATTATTTATGATTACGTTTTAGGAAATTATTCAGCAAGTTGTTTTAGGATTAAAATGTTTTTGAACACCGAAATAGAAAGAATGCTGTCTGGTGGCATCATGTTGCGATTGCGTATATCAAGATATCAAAGTGCCCACACACCAAAACTTGCACTCATATCGCAAATAGCTGACAAAATGGCAGTTGGTAGGAAATCGGTGTTTGCTTGTGGAGTTGTGAAGTAAAGAACAGCTGTTTTATGTTTGCAAGCGCAACATCTTTATTCTCCATTCTGATAGCTCTATGAAATCAATAGGGGTCTTCATCATAAGTAATAAAATCTTGATAAAGTGATAAATTTATCACTTTGATAAAGGAACTGTCAAACTTTGTATGGGAATCTATTAACCCAGAGTTTATCACTTTATCAAACGATCAATCTTTACAGGTTGCTACGTAGTCGCTTCTGCTACAAGCATATAAATGCAAATAAATACAATGTTTAAGGTAAAAATGAAACGTAACTAGACAATAAATAAATAATAAAAAGTTTTATGCAATTATTTACAAAGGTAAATTGATAAATTTAAGCAATTTATCCCTTTATCTCTTTAGATGAAGATTTTAATATTTAAAATATCGCTGAACCTGATATCGATGTATCGTCATATTAGCTCTGATAGAAATTTTTAAACATCGATTGGTAAAATCGAATTTTGAACCGGTATTATCGATGCTCTTAACAATCGATGCATTGTTTGCATACCTTTGCCCGAATCGGTTAGGAATTAGCTACAAAACAGACGACCGAAAATAATGTAGCTTGGCAGCAGAAAATGGCAAACAATTTAAGTTTAGGTAAATAAATTGAGTTAATTTAATACGCCTAAATGTTTAAAAGGGTGCTGCAATATAAATGGAATAAATTCGTTCTTCTTACTACACGAAAATAACTTAAATTGCAACAGCAAATTGTTTGCGTGGGCGCATCACCGTGTAATGGCTGCTGGGAATATTTTTTCGGCAGTAAACCAATCCAAAATTTTGCAATCAAAAACCGAAAACGGTTAAATGTGTTTTAAATTAATTGCTAATTGTGGTGCACTTAGTCTTCTAAGTATTTGGACGCCCCAAAGACGGTAGCGTCTGCCAGATACTCGTGCAGTGTTTGTTGTTATTTTTGTTGGTATGTGTGTGCGCGATATGTTAAAGCTGGAGTTTGGGTGAATCAGCACCGAGCTGGTTGGAGAATGAGCGTGTGTTGTGTGATGCCAATAGCGTGTGTGTTGTGTGATGCCAATAATGCTGTTTATGACTTAAAAGTTGTTGTTGTTGTGGCTGTAGCAGAAGTTGGTGCAACGACTGGCGCCAGTTAACCGATTCAGGGTCAGGGTTATTTCTAGCGTGTGCAACAAAAATAAATTGCTGCTTACTTTCATGCACATGTACTAAAAGAGAGCGCGCAGTTAGTTGTTTTTGGCAGGTGTCCCATTAATGATTTTATAACACATGCTTCACTTTTCGCTTTTGTCACCTTTTCAGATACCGCAAGCATTCCTAGGGCAACCGGTTCACCGCCCACAACTTCAGCCAACACCACCAATGCCAGTACCATCCATCGATTAAATGTACAACAGCAGAAAGATCCGACTACAGAGGGAACGCGTGCTTCCCGCTATAGCACATCATGTGCCGGTTGCTTGAACACTTTGCACCTAAGTCGCGAAGAATTCGTCATTGCATTGGGTCAAGAATGGCATAGCGATTGCTTTCGCTGCTCCGTTTGCGATGCACACCTGCACAATTGGTATTTCGAAAAGGATGGACTGCTCTTCTGCCGGGAAGATTACTACCAACGCTTTGGTGAATGTTGCCAACAATGCAGTGCTATCATAACTGGTCCTGTCATGGTAGCTGGCGATCATAAATTTCATCCCGAATGTTTTTGCTGTAGCGCCTGTGCTGTGTTCATTGGCGAAGGTGAAGCATACGCATTGGTCGAGCGTTCAAAACTATACTGTGGCAATTGTTATAAGCAGCAAGAGACACATGCGATAGCGGCTGATTTGGAGGCATTAAGCGCTGGTGTTGGTAGAGGGGGCGCAGGCAGCAGCGGTAGTGGCATAAATGCACCTGGCGGCAACGCTAAACCCATACATTCCATACGTCTAGTGGAGATACCCAAGGATGCGACACCGGGTCTGCGATTGTCGGTGGATAATGTGAGCGTGCAACGACACTACATTGATAGTGTAGGCGGCGGCGGGGGCAGTGGTAGCGGGAGCGGTGGTGGATTTCGTGTCAATTCGCCGACACTTGGCAAGCGAATAGACGGCCCACTCGAAGTTTGCCCGGCCGTGCGCATTTCTGAGTGAGTATTGCTAGGTTTGGGCTAAAATGCTAACTCTAAGCTGCTTACTACTTACATTGTTTAAAAAGCTGCTACTTATATCAAAAATAAAACCTTTTGCGGTCTTATTTCCAGCGCGACCGCTAACTCAACGTATTTAAAATGGTGAATTTTCACAATAAAAAGCATGTTGAATCTTTTTGCAATCGATTTAAGCGTCCAGTTCAAGGCGGTGCAACACATTTACTCGAAATAGCCATACATAAGCATTACAAACAAATTTTTGCTATGTCTCTCACGTCGCTTCAGTTACTGTTTAACTCGCAAATTACCTGTAAAAAATATGTATATACAATACACCATCACTTGCGTTCGACTGTCAACCCATTTAAACCAAGTGACAAACGTCTCGCTTATTTATTTACTATTTACATTGAAAATAATTCGCATACCTCCACGCTTATCAGCGCTTTGCTTTGCTTTTCTTGTTTATTTATTTATTTTTCTGTTTCATCTCCGCTCACTCCGCACACCATAACTGGGCTTGTATCTGCTTGCACCACTTCGGTGCAATATCAAGCGCGTAAGACTAAAGCTTCTAGTATTCAGTTGTGTAGACGACTTATCAACTTGCGGCAGTTTCGGTTAGATTGGCCAATAAGCAACTTACGTTGACTTTTTACTTTTAATATTCATGTCGCAATCGCAAAAAAATATTGTATTAGTCATACAATGTCGCGGGAGCGTGCTTGTATGCGTTGATAAGACTCCTAACTGGCGAACAGCGAGCAATTGTTCGCTTAACTGGTCAGTGCGTTGTGATAGTGGTCATCTGTGCACAAATAACTAGTAGATTTTTTTAACTAGAGTGAGTAGTAAGCAGCTAAAGTCAACCGCCGAAAAATAAGTAAAGACTTGAAATTTGCTTTGAATAAAGATTTGTTTTTTGTTAATTAGACTTTATTTAGTTTATTGGATAACAGTGTGTATTGTTGGAGAGTGTGCCAATTAATAAGCTAATGGTTATAAATTCATAGGGCCTCATGCATAAAAAGTGAGCTTAAACTCAGACTCAGTTTTCGCACTGATGAAGTGAGCTCAAGTTTAAGAATTTGGAGATGAACTTTTTTTAAATTTATTTTACGAACAAGTAGAAATTTTTATGCACGAATAAAGGTATTTGGAAAAATTTTCCAAATTTCCAAGATTTTTTGGGGAAATTTCCAAAGAACGTGTTCAATCGTTTTAAACGGAGCAAGTAAATGAAGAAATGGATATTTTACAGTTTTTGGAAAATTTCCCATGCGTGATATTTTTCTAAAGTAGAGTATAAAATATTGGTTAATGACTGCTTTTATTGAAAAATTCAATAATTCCCCTAAATTCAATGTGAACATCGCCCAAATATTTCATTTTGTGATGCTGTCTAGCTTTAACTAAGGAATTGAAGTAAGTTACTGCCAGTCCCTTTAACCTAAGTGATGCCAAAAATCGTATATAATGTATGTGCTGACTCCTCCAATACGCATTGTAATCAATTATAAAATATCTCCAATTAATATAAATTATTAACTGTGTATATTTACCGTCATTTACTAATTCATTACTTTACATTTTTCTCTCTTCTTGTACACCAAACACACCCGCCTCTTCACTGTCGCTTGTATGAATTTGTTATTGTTATCGCAAAATAACGCTTGTCGCACATCAACAACCCATTGCAAATTAACAATTCAATAACAAATATCTACCAAATATTTGTAAACGTAAATATCTATTTTTATAACAACCACCAATTACACCACCACCAACAAATGCAGATTCATTTGTAGAATATATGGTCGTGTTGGGAAATATGTTTTCTCCTTTATAACATCGGTTATCGATCAGTGTTGTGGTAGCGATTATAGGTAAATTTAAATGCTTTTTACTAATTTAAAATTTCTTTTTGATTTTAATACCTATGTAGATATCAGCGTAACATGGATTTCGTTAGAACGGTAATTAAGCGTAAAAGATCCAGTTATCTCTTGCAAATGATATTAAAGAATGAAAAACGATTTTTAAACGTTTTTATAAAAATTTGCCGATAGAGAAAACTTTAGCGAAATTTTTTAAAAGTTGTAATATTTAACATTATCAGTTATGAGCTCGTTTTGGTTACTTTATCACCTTAGCTTAACTTTTTATAAAAGTTTTCCTTAAGTGATTTTTTTTGGTATACATATTTTCAAATAAGTGCTAATTTTAGGGTTAAGCCATTTAGACTCATTTCGCTTCCTTTACTACTTTAGTTTTAAACTTCTTGCAATTCTGGCGCAATTAAATTTTAGAAATGTATCCTCTTTCCCAAATCCATGTATCACGCTTGATATTCAATAAAAATCGGATCACTTTTACTGGAAAAAGAGTAATATTTTCCTCTTCCATCCTCCACTCGCCACAGAATTGATGTCAACTTGGCCAACCTACACATTGGCGATCGTATACTCGAGGTTAACGGCACGCCCGTGAACGATTCCTCCATCGAACACATCGACAAATTGATACGAAGCACCGAGAAAATTTTACAGCTCACCGTCGAACACGATCCTGTGCAAGTGTGCCGCAGCTGTAGTCAAGCTGACATACTCCATCGACCCACATCGTACAGTGACCTCCCGCCGTTAGCCACATCCGCGTCAAGCATTGAAGTATACGGCCGTCGCAGCGTCACAGACTCGCTCACCGGCAGCACTAGCACCAGTACTATCGCGCCACAGAGCAACAGCAGCGATTGCGGCAGCGGTGGCAGCTCACCCACACGTCTCACCAAGCAGGACAAGGAACGTATCTACAAGCGCAAGGATGAGGGCTATATAAGCGGCACAAAGACACGCCAGCTGCGCAAGTGCAAGAATCTGAATATGATTGCTGCCGAACAGGCGCTATTGACGCATACCGGTTCCACACATTCCGTTGGACCAATCGGCAGCGGTGTAGCCGGGTGCTGCGCTGTTGCAATTGGCAGTAGTGCCATCAAAGCAGCAGACTCCACACAGCTGGGCATGCGTTTACGCGATAAGGAGCGCTGCTCAAGTATGTCGAAGCTGTTGGATGAGCAGCATGCGCCCTCAGCCCAAATTTACGACTTGTCGCGCACGAAGTCGTTTCGCGTGGAGCCCAAGCCGCAGCGCATCTTCCGCGCATCTGATCTGGTGTTGGGCGAATTGCTCGGCAAGGGGTTCTTCGGGCAAGTGTACAAGGTGACGCATCGCCTTACCAAGGAGGTGATGGTGCTCAAGGAGCTCTATCGCGTCGACGAAGAGGCGCAGCGTAATTTTCTCAAAGAGGTTGCGGTGCTGCGTTCGTTGCATCACAAGAATGTGCTGCGCTTCATTGGCGTGCTCTACAAGGATAAGAAACTGCATTTGGTCACCGAGTACATTGCTGGAGGTTCACTCAAGGAGCTCATACACGACTCTGGGTTGCCGCTAACGTGGCCACAGCGCATCTCATTCGCAAAGGACATTGCTTGCGGCATGAGCTATTTGCACCGCATGAATATTATACATCGCGACTTGAATTCTTTAAATTGCCTTGTGCGGGAAGATAAGTCGGTGATAGTGGCGGACTTTGGGCTGGCGCGTATCATCACAGCGCCCTTCTACAGCGCGGGTGGCGGCAGCGGCGCGACTGTAGGCGCTGGTGGAAGCATGCTAGCGGCGAATAGCGGCAGTGAACGTTGGTCTGGCGGCGCATGTCTGAGTCCGAACGGCACTCTGGGGCGCAGCAAGAGCAGGCAGCGCAGACAGCGCTACACAGTGGTGGGTAACCCATATTGGATGGCGCCGGAAATGATGAAGGGACTCAAGTACGATGAGAAAGTGGACGTGTTCTCGTTCGGCATCGTGCTGTGTGAGGTGAGTGTTTGTGAATTAAAATAAAAACAGCTGAAAATATATTTTTTTCTATTGACAGATAATTGGAAGGGTGCAAGCCGACCCGGATTTCCTGCCACGTACCTCCGATTTCGGTTTGAATCAGAAAGTGTTTCGCGAAAAATTTTGCCAACAGTGCCCTGATGTGTTTTATAAAATCGCCTTTCTTTGCTGTGATCTCAATCCTGATAAAAGGTGAGTGAGAATATATGATTGCTTAGAAAAAGATATTCTATTTTTTTCTTTCTCCTCCAGACCGTCCTTCGAAACACTTGAAATCTGGCTGGAAAGCCTAATGGCCTCCATCGCCGTCAACCAGTCGCTGCCCGCCGAACTGCTCTATGACATCGAAAACTACCAGGGTACCATAAGCGTTAGCAGCACGCCGGACGGCATGCTCACGCCTAAGTCGAATCGTAGCCGCGATGATCTGGACGATTTGGAAAAGCAACGAAAGCAAACACCACCGAAGCCCGCACCCGAAACACCCGCAGTTGCTGTTATCCAGCCACCGAGTGCAAGCGAGCAAATTATCAAAGAGGACAGCGATTTCAACGACTCCCCGCGAATGGAAGGCAAGGAGAATACTGTCATACTGCGCAGCGATATGCCGAAATCGCCGCACTTGGGCAAAGATTTTTCGCCCACTGGTGAGCGCATACGTGACAGCATGCGTGCGCGTCGTCGTCAGCGACTCATGCAAGCCGCGCAACAACGCGGTCTGACGCCGGAAAACAAAAGCACCGATCGCGTATTGGAGGCGGTGAAGCAAACGTTGCAGAACGGCGCGCGCGCTGGGACGCCGCTGAGCAGCTGCAATGGCAGTGGTGCTGTAGCGAAGAAAAGTCGGCCATATGGCGAGAAAGGCTTTCTGCTGGACATTAATCGCGATGGGGACCTGCGGCTGAATAACGTCAAAGACTTAAATTATTGCTCAGATTTCGACTCCAGCTGTGACACGAGTCTCAACTATCACGAAGTTAATGCCAACGAAGGTATGAAGGCGACGGATTGCGAAATGCCTGCCACTCCCACAATGAATCGGCCGGCAGTGTTGCGTGAAGAGCGCGTTGAGGAAGAGGTTGAAAAAATGCAAGAAACACAAGCTGCTAAACAGGTGTTGCTAACTGATAAGCAGGTGGCGGCCGATGCAATCGATGCGTCGCAGGCGTCCGATCAAATAATCACTGTGGAGGTATCCGCGCCCGCGACCGTTGGCGCTGCCACACCCAGTGAAGAAGTCGACGCCGCAACGCTGAGCACCATGCAGCAGATACAGAAAAAGATCGCCGCGAAGTCCTACAGAACTGCGCTCGATGATATACGCACCAAACTGAATTTGTGCCGCAATAAGTTCGAAACCATCGATGCGGCGAATCGACGCAATTTCAGCAATTCGCAAAATGCAATGAAAACCTTCTTCAAACCGCGCGCCTCACGTTCTGTTGTTACGAGTCCCACAGAGCCTACAAGTGCGAATGAAAGTGTATACAAAACGCCACCTGAGGCCTTAAAAATGTTCCAGCGTCTTGAAGCGGCTAGTAATGCGGGCGCGCCTAGCGCTGGTGGCACGCCACTTAGTGAGCATGTGCGCCTGCCGGGACAGAGTGTCAGCGCTATTACCAGCGGCAGCAGCAACACCTATCGCATAAATCAAACTCCGATTTTCGGCCGCAAGCAACCGCCCAAACCAGTTGAGTTATACACACCGCATTCTGAATCGCTGGAGAATCTACACAGCAGCCTGCCGCCCATTAGCGCGTCCACACAAGTGACGGCGCGCAAGGAGAAGAGCAGCACGAGCGGTAGCGGTAAGCGTGCAAAATCGCCGAAGCGTCCTATAAGCACATTCCGCAGTTATCTAAATGAGGCGGCAGCAGAGGCGGAGGAGGAAGGGAATTCGCCGACGAGGCGGGACGCGCCATTGCTCGGGTCAGCTACAGCGCCACCGGCAGGGTTGGAGACGACACCGAAAAAGAATCGCCGCCTCAATAGCGGCAAAGATAGTACAAATGAACAGCGTTGGCTGTCACAGGCGCCAGGAAAATCGACAACGACGACGGTGGGGGCGAGCAAAAGTCCTGCAGCGCGCATTTTTGGATTGCGCAGTTCAGCGAAGTCATCAACGGCAACGGCGGTGACGCGGGAAATGACGACAACGACGCAGGCGACACAAAGGCGAACACTTTCGCCGACTAAGGCCAGCGATGCGCGTCGACTGGTGAGCAAGCATGAAGTGCAAAACACAGGTGAGGGAATGCTGAAGATTAGATATTTTTTTTTTGTTTCATGCACTGCGTCTGACTTCTTTGTAGGCAGTTCTGACACTTCTCAAGCAAAATAAGCTTTCTAACTCATAATTGCCAAAATAGTTTTTTTTCGAAAACCTTTTGCTCCACAAAAATATTTATTTTTGTAGTTATAAGAAAATTTGTATTTATGTATACATTTGACCGCATTTCCGTCGTTTTCGTTGTAAAAAACAATTTGTTTAACAAGCACTTATGTTCACAAAAATGTTTTACATATTCGAAAAAATTTGGTTCCAAAAAATTTTTATTTTTATAATTTTTAATTCTTATCCATGTTTACGGAAGTATTTCGGAACCTCTGAGTGATTAAAAAGCAATTTGTTCTCAAAAAATTTTTTACTTTAACAACTTTTTGTCCACAAAAATTTTTATTTTTTGAGTTATTGTAAAGAAAATTCGTATTTATGCGTTTGAAAGTATGTCCCACTTTTTCGTGTTTAAAAGCATTATGTATGCATACCTTTTTCTGAAATTTTTTTTGTAGCTTGTGTAAAGAAAATTTCTATTTATTCATATTCATGTTTTTGAAGGCAACTTGAAAAACTTCTTTCAGAAATTTTTGGGTTTTATTAGATTTGTTCTTAAACAACTCAATTATATGTTTTTGACCTTTTACGCTTTTAAAAAGCATTCATTCTATTTGCACAAATTATTTTTGTTCGAAATACTTTTGTTCCAGAAAAATTTTTGTTTCTGCAATTATTGCTAAGAAAATTTCTTTTTTTATATTTTTTTAGTGCGTTTTCGAGCATTCATGTTTCTAAGTTTTTTTTTTAACGAAACATTTACTTGCAGAAAAAATTAGTTTTTAGAATTAATGAAAAAAGAATTCGTATTTATTTTTTCGAGATAATTTCCACATTATTTGTGCTTAACAAGCATTTGTGTTCATAATTTTTTTTCGAAAGTTTTTTACTAAAAAAATTAAGTTTTTGGAGTCATTGGAAGAAAATCGCTATTTACATATCGACTGCTGAGTGGAAGATCGACCTTTTTTGGCAGCCATTTCGAAAACGCCCTATCTCAAAAACCTTTTCAAAAACGCCCTATTTCAGAATTTGGTTGAAGAACGCCCTATCAGCACATTTTCAATACATTTTAAAGTGAGATATGGCGTGTTTGAACCGAATCCTGAGATAGGGAGTTCTCAAACAAATTGTGAGCTGGGAAGATTTTCAATAAAATTTTGAAATATAGCGTTCTTGAAAGAGTATCGTTATATCGATAGTCGTCTGCAATAACGACACAATTTAAAATTAAAAAAAAACGCTTACTACCTTTAAGTGGCTGTTTTCCCTAATCCGTGCCTACTCTATTTCCATCCCTTACTAAAGTAAGCAGTAAGGATTGCTAAAGTATGTACGAAAGATTAGACACGGATTCGACAGGGATTAGAGACATGAGCCATTTAACAGTAGTAACCGTTTTTGTTTTTGAGTTTGGAATTGTGTCGTTATTGCACAGGACCAGGACCATCGATATCTTAAATTCAGAAGTTTTCAATGCTTATTATAATTCTTTTTCCCAAATTTTTACAGCACAAACAACACAACAGCAACGCCTGCGTCAAAGTCATGCCAATAACAGTAATTATGCAACAGCCACACCTGCCCCGGCACTGTCAAGCGCCAAAAGTACAACTAGGCTCGCCATACTCAGTCCAGAAAAAGTACATCGCCTTAATGCAAAACTCACCGACCAAAAGTCTAAGAAAGTCAGTGATACCAAAGCTACAGCGGTGAGCAGCACAGCAAACAACAGCGCTGACCAAGCGCTACAACTCGAACGACGTAAGCGTAAGCAATTATCCACGCGGTATTAAAATGAAAGTTTTTAATAAAAACAAATAGAGACTAACCACGACACAAGTGTCAAGCGAAAGCAATTAGTAAGCTATAAAGCGAGTTAGAATTAAAACGAAGGCAAGAAACGAAGTGCGTGCAAAAAAAGACACAAAGAAGAAAACTGATGGAAGGCGAAAAGTGTAGAAAAATATATATTTTTCGAAATTATTGCTCACCGAAAATGAAAGTGTAGAATCGAATAATACGCGAGCGCAAATTGAATTCTTTATATTTGTAGAGCGTTGCGTGAATTAGGTTTAAAGCGAAGCATAAAAAGACAAGAGATTTATGAATATATATGTAGTTATCGCAGCTAAAATAAAAATTATCTGGTTAAGGAAGTGTGCAGAGGCGATGTTCGATATTTCGATACGACAGCAATACTAACACATAACTACATAGTAGGCCTATGTAAGCATTGAAAATTATTTTATTAACATAATTAAGCACAAAGTAAGATATATACATACATATGTATATCTAAAAAAAATTGAAAATATTTAACAATTAATTGTTAGCGGGAATAAAGTGCCTAAAAATATGTATTATGTAATATTATTAAAACTGCTTTTTACTTAACCGATATTACTAAAAAATCAAGCGTTATAACGACAGAAAGTGGGCATGGCAGCAAGTACTAAACCAAGCAGGCACTAGGCGCAATTATTTCTCAACTTCACGCTTCAAAATTGCTCTGAAAACGCTTGGAAAACAAAAATTACCGTTTAAAATACACATATTTACTACCTCACAAAATAATACTTAATATTGGACTACTATATAAAACATTGTACTAAAATCGCTGCCACTAAATGTTCGTTCACTATTTTCATTTGCCAGCGACTTTGCTATGCGCTTTTCAGTCAGAACAAAATATATAACAAAACATTGCCGACATGGTAAACATTTAATTTTCCTTAATGTACCGCCAAACCACCTACACTATTAGTGCCATTCAAGAAAAAACAAAAAAAAAGAAATTTAGCGCAAAAATAATTCTAAATACAATTTGGAAGCGCACATACTGAAGTCTATTAAAAAATCTATTACAACTTATAATTATGAATAATCTGATTAATAAATGCTTACAATTATTATGTATGCATATTTAAAAATATAGATATATGTATAAAGTTTTTGAAATAAAACTTTTCGAAATTGCTCAAAAAAATTAAAAAATCTGGAAACTTAAAAACATAGTCCACTACCAGTAAAAAGCACCAAATTTGATCTTCGAACTTCTATTGTCGAATTTTCGAAATTCAAAAAATTATATAAAAATTGCTCACTGACATCATCAAACGAAAAAATTTGATGTTCGAATTTTCGAAGTCAAATGTTCGAAAGTTCTAAATTGAAGAACTTCATTTCCCTTGCCATAATTGAGTTAAATTATTCATGAATTAAATTAAATTGTATCATTGTATTGATTTATATTCATTTCTCCTGCAAAATGAATGAAGATAAATTTTATCATTGTATTGAGTTACTAAACTCCACGCGATTTGATTCTAGTTTTACAACCCTGTAATATTTTATCAATGCTTAAACCATGTTGAACTTACTAACATATTTCTATTTTAGCAACTTTACTCCCCGTAAGTCTCAGGAGTCATTTCTGTAAGAACTTCTTTAACATAACTTTACATTACTTCGAAATATTTTTTTGCCAATACTACTTATTTACAACTATTTTACTACTTATTTACATATCATTAACCTAGTTTAAGGACAATTAAGTTTGTTAAACAAAATAAATTATAATAAAGATATTAACAGTATTTAACTTAGTTGTAGGCAAATATTTTACAAAATGTTAACATTACTTATTTTAATACACACTAATATTATTTTAGTAATATAATTTTTATGCCGTACGAAATATTTTTTACATTCCAAATTTTATAATAAAAAAATTTTGCAAAACAAAAAAATTTAAATTTTCCAAAAGAAGCATTGAGTGTCAGAACATATTTTAGCAAAATAAAAATAAAACACATTTTCGAATAACTAAACTAAAGAAAAAAAAAATAAAATTTATTTTCTATTTTTTTAACAATCGAATAGCCAACGAAGAAAAACATTCCAGATTTCATATAAAAAATATGTAGTTTAAAAAATAATTTAAAACAATTTTCAGTTGTTCGTTCAACATGACTAATTTAAATATTTTTAACAAATTTATGAAAAAATGTTTACTATAAATAAAGTACTTTGTTTGCCATTTTCACACAATGTGGTTCTTTTAAAAATATACATTTTTTGAAAATAAATAAAAAAAAACTTAAAAGGTTTATTTGTCACTTATCAACGATTCTTGCTAAAAATCTTATACTTTTTTAACGTCAAATATACGATTTTTATAATTTTTAACAATTTAAATGGTGTTTGTGTCTTTAATTTATTCATCTTTAGAATTTCCGAATGGTTTGTTTTAATGACTAGCATTCGAGAACTAAGAAATAAACGTATTTAATATTGTAGTGTAGGATAGTTCTTAGAAAAATGTTTGTTTTTAAATTTGTTACTTTCAGAAAATTTTAGATGCCATTTATTTCTAATGGATTATTTTAAATAAAAACTTAAAAATCATGACTACAGATAAATAAATGTTTAAACGATTTCTAATTTAAAATGCTTAAGCCACACAAATTGTATATATTATTTTTTGAAATTTTTCATATAAATTTAAAAATTGTTCATAAAATTAATTTTGGATTGAAAAACGTTGTAAAGGTGGAAAAACAATATTGCCCAACAAAAGATTTGTAAATAAATAAATAACACAAAATTTTTTGCTCGAGCTTTCGAAATTCCCACTTAAGCTTTCGAATTTTCCGAATTCAAAAAATTGTACAAAAACTCATTTGCACTATTCGCATAAACCAAAAAAATGTATATTCGAATTCTAAAAACCCTTCGAATTTTCGTACTTTAATGTTCGAATTTTCGAAACTCAAAAAATTATAAAAAACCCCGTTAACTGCTAGCATAAATCACAAATTTTTTTATTCGGATATTCGAAACTCAATGTTCGATTTTCGATGCTTCATTTTCGAATTTAAAAAAATTAATTTTTCCTACGATTTTGCCAGAAATAAAATTTTATTTTGTTAGCTTTACTGAACATAGTCGGTGACTTTTCCACTTTACTTTGACTTTTGAAGCCGTTTATTTTGAAGTGGGAATAAGTCATTTCTACCTCTTGTGCATAAATGGTTGGTTATTTCAATGTTAAAAAGCATTTAGTTATAAATGACTGTAAGAAACGAATATAATACAAAATGAGTTGCACTATAAAAGCTTGTGAAAATCACAGACAAAAAGGGCATGTTTAAAAAAAATATTAGACATATAACTGTGGAGATTTTTCGAATTGCAAAATAACTATTTTTCGAAAAATAAATACGCGAAAATTATTGAAATTTTCAAGTCGAACGTGGAGCTCAATATTATAAAAAAAAAATTAAGTTTAATAAATTTTCTCAAATGCAATAGGAAAAAATATTTTTCGAAAACTAAAGTTTTGAAACGTAATGTTAAATTAAGTCAAAAGCTCAGTTATTATTTAATAAAAATGCTCAAAAGCAGCTGGCCAAAAGAAGGCAAGCATTTTTTTTACAATATTTTCAATACAGAAAATTTAAAACATTTCGGAATTTTCGAAATTTTCACCATTTTCTCATTTGGAAATATTTTGCATTCACTAAAAATGCATATAAAGTGAAAATTCAAAATTGGTCAAACTTTGAAGACATTTTTAAAAAACCTTTTCAAAAGTCAGTTCACTAAAAAAATGTAGTTGAAATCGAATAAATTCTTGTGTAATAATGCCGCCTACTCCACACTCCCAGCAAATATTTTTCAACGAAAATTTTCCCTCAAATATAGAAAAATAAATACATAAATTTCTGCTAAAAAAACGAATTAAAACATATATTAATTTTAACTATTACAAACGCTTAAAACTTGAAAAGAAAATAAATCTATTGATTTTGCAAGGCTTTTAAAAAAATTTAAAAAGGTGTAGAAATTAAAACGGTATAAATTAAAAAATCGATTAAATTTTCAAACCTTAAAAAAATGTTAACAAAATCTGCTGTAATGAAAATTGTGCAAAAAAATAATTAAAAAAATTTTAATAAGGAATTCTCAAAGCTCAAAACTTTAAAAGCATTCCATTAAGCTTTCATTGTCGTAACCGCCATTTATCATGTTGGTTTTAAAATTTATCTGACCTTGAATCGCATTTTATATGAATTGTTGTCGAATGCGGATTTCCCTCAAATAGGTAAAAATTACCACGAATATTTCATTAACAAAAATAAAAAAAAAATATATCTATATATTGACGTTTATTTTAGATTCAAAATATACAAACATTGAATAAAAAAAAATCCCTTAAACTTGCATTACTTTTAAAAAAGAAAAAAATTGAAAAAAATTGTTTTTTGTTTTAATTGTAGAACCAAATTTTTACTTGTGCATTTCTTTGTGAATTCCTTATTTTTTTTTTATAAAATTCAAATGTTGCGGAGAGAAGTGTTCGGAATAAACAATATTTAGCCGCTTTTAATGCTTGATAACTAAACTGTGATTAGTACTGAAAGAAAATAAAAATAAATGAATGAATAAAAAAATTAAAATGATCAAATTAGCCTAGTATCCAGAAAATTTAAAATGACAAAAGAAAACTAAATAAAACAAATAAAAAAAGTACTGAAGACATGCAATAAAAAAGCAAACTAAACTAAAATGCGACTATACAAAAAAATAAATCTAATACTAAGTGCAATTTTTTCAGTAAAAATTTGTGTTTAAAGGGAAGATAGATTTTAAGACCTAGTTGAGAAAGCGACTATAAAATCACTAACTATTACTAAAATTTCTATAAAATATCTTAAAACTATACTAAAAAATATGTAAAAAGAATTGTATTTAATTTACAAGCAAAAATCAACAAATTAACTAATTTATAAGGATACCATATAGACAACGGAATGCAATAAAAACATAAACATATATTTGCATACAAAAATAATTTGTTGTTATGACTTAAGCGTTAAGACACAATATTTATAAATGTAAAAAGTAAACATTCAATTGCAGAAAACCAATTACAAATAAAACATTTTTAAATTTAAGAAACTTTTGTAAGCATATAGCTGCTTATGTAGCTTTTAAATTTGCATTTTAGTATTGATATTTTTATACGTAATATGCTACACTAATTTATAGTTAGGTTTACTAATTTAAATATTATTTTTAAAGATTTTCTTGTCTTTCTTTGCGCAATAACGACTTGTACGAAAATATTTCATTAACGATTATATTTAGAACTTAATTACCTTTTTTTGCTCGAAGATCGCATGATTTCGCACTTTTCCCTCCATTTGTTTATTGATTTTTTATTTATTTTTAAGCTCGAACGATTTATAATATTTCTGTCTGTATTTTGAGTCATACTTTTATTATCATTTTTTGCAAAATTAAATTTTTTTTTAAAATTTGGAATTGGTTTTCCCAAACAGTTTTTTTTGTTGTTTTTCTATATTTTTATTACTTTAATTTTATTCTATCTAATTATGTATTTTTTTAACTTTATAAACTTCAATTTTGTATATGTTTTATTCGTATCTTTTCTTTTTTGTTGAAATTTTTTAAGCTAAAACATTTGTAATATTGAACTAGTGCTACTGCACAACTTTTTAAGTCTTACTATATGATCCAGATTTTTGCGAAATTGAGTTTTTAATATTGGATTTTTCCTAAATCTTAAAGTTTTTCGCTCTTTTATTTAAAACATTTTGTTTTCTTTTTCTAGTTTTAGGAATTTTTTTCGAAATCAAAGTTTTTTAAATTTTTTTATATATTTTCAATTTATTTTTGTATTTTTTACCTTAAATGTTTTATTAGAATTTAGAAATCAAAGTAATTGACATTTTCCTTAAATTTTTTTCTTTTTTCTGTTGAAATTTTTTGTAATTTGAAACAATTTGTAATATTGAATGATCCAAATTTTTGTGAAAATGATTTTTTTTATATCGGTTTTTCTTAAGTTTTGTTTCGTTTGTTTTAGATAAATTTTTATGAATTAAATTTTTTCTAACATACTCTCGTTTCATTTATCTGATTTAAATTTTTTTTCATGTAAATGTTTTGTTTGAACTGCGAAAATTTTCAAAATCAAAGGTTATAATTTTTTTTTATTTTCATCTTTTTTAACTTTAGTGTTCTATTCGAATCTCGAAAAATTTCGAAATCAAAGTTGTTGATTTCTTTCTTTAAATTTTTTTCTTATATTTGTTGAAAAATTTATTTAATTTTTCGAAGTTTTATTATGATCCACATTTTTGTGAAATTGGATGTTTTCCTTAGATTTTGTTTCTGTGTCTTATTTTTTTTCGCTTTTTTTTATAAACTTTTAATTGTCTTTATTTGGTCTATCATACTTTTGTTTCTTTATCCGATTTAAAATTATTTTAATGAGAATGTTTGATTGAAATTTCGAAAATTTTTGAAATCAGGATTTAATATTTTTATTTATTTTCAATTAATTTTAATTTTTTTAAATTAAAATATTTTATTTGAACTTTGAAATTTTCCGAAATAAACTACTAATCGCACTAATTGTTTATTTTTTTTAATAATTAAATTTTTTGTTTTCCATTTTTGTTTGATTTTGTTTTGTTTTATTTCACTCTATTTTATTTTATTTTACCTCCTTTCATTATATTTTTTAATGTAACATTTTTTTCGAATTTCCAAAAAAAAATCAAACAAATTTTTATAATTGTGTAATATGATTATAGATAAATTATTGCATTGCGTTTTTTAAGTGAAAATATTTTATAAAAAAAAAGAAAAACTACCATTTTGCCTCTTGTCGTGTAATATGCCATTCCAATTTATTTTTATGAATAAAATTTTTGATGATAACAAGCAACCAAAAAAAACTAGCTCTGTTTTTCTTATATAACTAAAAATTTACTTAGAAATGGAAAGTATCAAAAAAGCAACAAAATATAGAAAAATTTGCATTTTCCAAAACTTTTAACATTTGCTACTCCGAATTTTGAAAACATAAATATTTTCTCTATGAGATTTAACAGCCACGCCAGCTGTTCAAATTTCAAGCGCACAGCTAACTGACTTATTTTGGAAACCACAAGCAATAACAAAAAAAAAGAAAACGAAAGCTCATCTGCTAAGTAATAAATGCAGCAGCAACTTAAGCAAAACAATCAAATAATAAAAACTTTGACCGCAACAAAGTCTCGAACAGCTGGCTGTTCAATAACCCAGTAAGGCGTAAGTGATCGTGAAAGTAAGGAATTGAATGAGCGGGTTGTTACTGACTCCGGCGCTTAACAGACTCAGAATCTGAAGAGTCTTTGAAGCTTTGTCCTTATCCTCGAGAAGACACATCATTACGTGGTTAGACTCGCACAAATTAGCTCTTTAACCACTTTAGAGGCAGTGGCTGGTAGTAGGCACCGATGAACATTTACGTCTTAGCCCCGAACTCTCCGTCACCCTCAAATTAATGCTTCTAGATCACTATAATGTTTTTTGGATAGAGGTAACTGCCATTTAGGGAACAGTCGATTGGCTGTCAGAAAGGCACCCTCGAACCGCTGAAAGTTGGACCTCGTATTGGTCCAGCGAAGGCTTCACGAAAATCAAAACATATGCTACCACAAGGCATTGCTAGCCGAGAGTGGAGAGGAGGCGGCGAAGAGACCTTCTTAGCCTCACGAAGTCGCAACTCTCAATTCTGGTATACATATGTATGTATTGACATGACGCTGTCCCACGCGGTAAGACTAAATATCAAACCGGAAGTGCGACAACACTTACTCTTAAACTACCTGAATTTTGCAAGTCTTAGGTCCAAAAACCTTAAAATTGTAGTTCATTCGACCATGGAGAGACAAAGCTATGGGCTTTACCAAGATATTTATGTAGTATTTCTCTACTGTGCTTTGATCAAAAATTTTCCAATAGAATCCCAGAACTAGGTTCAGAGCCTGGCTATCTCTACAGATGGTTACAGGCTAAATGTGAGAAAAAGTAACGGCTCGCAATAACTTGCAGTTATTATCCATCTCAGCAATGTAATATTTTCCAAATAGAATCAATTAAATACAATAGGTAAATAAGTCCTGTCTGTGAGCCAAAAACGTGATACGCACAAGGCGACCTACGACAATTTTCTCCGACATCGAGGCCATTGCAAGATCTCGACGAGATCACATCTAAGTCAGTCATCGATAGTAGATGATTTCTATTGGCTGTAATTCCAATGCAACATAGGCGTGGTATGGGTTTATGGGACTTTCCTGATAACTGTCGGACTTCGTATTGGAAGTAAATAAGTAGAATGCTTTTTTTACTCTGCGTAACGGGATGCAGCCTAACTGCTACACTAGAAGTAATACTCAATTAATCGGTAATATGTGAACTTTGCGGTGGAGAATTTTGCTGCGAAATCAGCTATAAGACTCGCGAAGACAACTACCTATATCTCAACAGGCAGAAGAGCTTAATGTGGTACAAACTATATGGCTCCGCATCTCAATTTCGCGAGAGTGTATTAGATTATAACTGAAGAAGTAGCATGCGTAAGGGCTTCCGACCCGGTTATAGGAACTACACAGATGGTTCTAAAGCTACTGACAGACTAGGAGCTGGAGTCTACTGCGAAGGGTTGACAGCCAGTTAAGCTGCCTAACCACCGAAGATCTCCACTAGTAGAGGTTTTTGTGGTAAGGGAAATTGGTATCTGTAAAAAAATCAAGCAGCTATGAAATCAATCGAAGCATATCAAAATTCGTTTAGATATTAAATTAAAAGCGGAGCATGGATGCAGGCTTGAAGGAAAGGAACTACTGAATGAGATTGCTAAAGGATCTGTTAACATGGAAAACGAACATATTAACTACGTATAAAATACCAAAAGAAAAAAAGTTCCAGAATTAGATCGATGAGATCTTACAAAGGCAAGTGACTGGGAGGTTAAACAGTTTAACTATATGCAAAACTGCGAATGGCCCGAAGTAATGAAATGACTCGCACTGGCGGTGTCGAAGAACTTTCTACTTGGAATGCATGGAGTTGGGGGCCAAGGAATCTTTCGAGGCTCGCATTTGTTTTGGCCTGGTGCTATCGCAAACTCGACAGAAATACGTTGGTGCCCCGAAAGATTTTCGGTATGGGAAGAGGAACTGTATTTAACCCTAACAACGGATGGTATTGCTGTCGATGACTGGAGAGTACTAGAGAGAGAACTAGACAACATAGTAGATAAGCTGGAGAAACGTCCAGCCATAGCCTCTAAAAATCCACAGCAGTTAGCGTCCTTAAGAAAACAATTCCCTCCGTGGTGGACGGGGGAGCTGGGGCAGCCATACAAAGGTGGATTAAAACGGTAAAAAAAAATTGGTAAATAAAGTTAAAACTGACTCTTGGCAGTCCTATTGCATATCCATAGAGACATGTAGGGATTCCGCCAGGCTATGCAAAGTCGTATCCAAGGGACACACCAACTTCAGTTTTATTAAGGGAGAGGACGGCGCATGTAAAAGGACAGCGAAGGAATCTCTAGAAACCCTCAAAAATATGTACACACTTTCCTGGCTGCGATCAGAGGCCAAAAGCATGACCTCGATCAAATTGTCCGCAACTCTCAAAATAGCTGCTCGGCTCAATCGTAGACAAAGAAAAAGTTAAATTCGTTATTAAAAAATTAATGCTCCAGAAATTACAGGAACTCTAGCTATCCTGTCTGGAAAGGATCTACAAAGCCGGTATCAGCTTGACAAACATTCCGAAAAGCTGGAAAAGAGTTAAAGTTGTCTTCCTTTCCAAATCGGGAAGAAGAAACCACGATAAATCGAAAGACTTCCGTATTGGAAGGACTGTTAGACTTACACAAAGAAACGACTGGCTTTGTTGAACTAGGCCAAAATTACTTAGGCGGTTACAGCGGCAAATAAGAAGAAGAAGATATGGTTGTGAAGAAACAAAAATGGAAAAATCTGCGGAAGGTTTACGGGCCTTTGCGCGCTGACGACGGTGAAAACCGCAAATGTAGACGTAGTATGCGGATTAAAGTAGGGCGGCTCCGCTGGCTCTGCCATGTCGTACGAATGGACAGACACGCTCCAAGTGTGCAAATATACGACGCGGATCGCGAAGCTGGTAACAGAGGAAAAGAAAGGCCTCTTCTGCGATTAAAGTTGAGCAAGTGGAGAAGGACTTGGCCTCACTTGGCCATTCCAATTGGCGTCAGGCGGCATTTAAGAGAAACGATTGGCGTGCGTTTTTTTTTTGGACTCGGCCAGAAACGTTTAGGCGGTTACAACACCAACCAAGAAGGATATAAATATGAAGGATCCTTTACTAAATTCGCGAACTGGGTAACTTTAAACGAAATTTCCAACAAAAAACTAAGAGATTATTATCCAAAAAAGCTATTGAAATAGGAAGAGAGATTCACAAATTTACCATGTGCAAATAAGCGCATGCAAATTTTCCTCTATCACCCAGCAATTCGCCCTCTCACACACTCTTGTCCAAAACGCACGCAAATCGTGTGTTTTTGTTGCAAATTTGTGAAATTTTTGGACTTCCTTAACATACGCCGTAGTTATTTTTTACCAACATGTGGCTATGTGGAGTTCTGCCCGGCAACAAATTAGCATACGATAATAAACAAAAAACTCTTAAGCTCTTCGTGAAACAAAAACAATAATGTTGCAAACAATAACTGTAAAACAATAACAGTAGTATGTTGCTTGCCACAGAACTTAATAAACTCATTAGCAGCTGTTTTGAGCAGCGAGCTGTTTTTGGGCTACTGGCGGTTGTCGGTTGGCGGTTTCTTGGCTCACTGATTGTGAGCTACTGAGTTAGCTTGCCGGGCGGTGGCTGTGGTTAGCTGCTGCATATTTATGGCGGTATCTACTTGATTTTGGCAATGTAATTTTTTTCTCCTGAGTGTTGCAGTACTTTTTTTTTGAAAGAGAACTTTTTGGTAAAATTTTAAACTTAAAGAAATGATTTCAGTAAAGAAAAGTGGAAAGGTTTGCTACATATGTATGTATAATAAGTTTAGCAAGTTAAGACTTGTGGAAGTGTCTTTTTGTACTTAAAAAATTTTGCTTATTACGAAGAAAGTAATCTGCAATAAACTGGATGCGACATCTGCTCAAAAATCTCGTTATTTCGTGGCATTGAGTTTCTTGCTATTTTTCACGAAGTTTTGCGCACGTTGGAAACGAATACTGGAAAATTTCAATTTTCGAAATATTCAAATGATGAATACAGGTACTGAAAGCCGACATTCTAGGTTATTTTTGGTTTAATTTTGTTTTATCAAAATGTTATTCATGTTAAAGATACTAGCAGTGAAAAGTAAAATTTTAGTCAGCCGCAGAAAAACTTTTGGGCGTATGTATTTGGGTACATAGAAGGAAGGCTAGATCATATAAACCAAATATATTAATTTTGTATTTTAGTACCTAAATATACCTTTAAAAGTGCATAACAACTTTAGAAAATTTGGCATAAAAAAATTTTTTTAAATTTTTCAAGTACTGCACATCAGTAAAATATTTGTGCAAAGTGTATTTCACATCGAACCTTATCTCATATCAGTGCCACTTCTATCAAAATTCGTGGCATGCATCCTCTTGCTTTCTCCCACCCCACCTAATCTCCACTTAAATTCACCATAATCTTCATGCAATCAGTATTCGGCAAATATTGTAATGAATACCACCAATGGACATATGTTCAATGTTCATTTTTGAGCCGACGCGCGCACACGCTTACATCCGAAACACAAGAACTTTTCGGGGAAATTAGGTGTGTAAATATGCGCTTGGGCAAAGATTAAGTTGCTAACTCATCAATGAAAGTTTCGGTATGCATATCACGTACCAAAAAGTAATCCACTTTGTTGAACTAAATGCGATGATTTGTAGAGTTGCGGGAAAGAGGCTGACTGTCTGCTCGTAGGCGGGGGTGATTTTGATAGGCTAGCCTGGCTATTTGGATGGAATATTGTTTCGAAAGCATAAGGCTATGAGCGTAGCAAATGTACCGGAGCTTGTTTGCATTGTGGGTAGTTCGATTGCCCGCTAGAGCACAAAACCTAACGAAGGCAACAATCAAGCTAAACTTCGTAAAAACATTCGCTGCAAATTAA
The DNA here is from genome assembly GCF_013731165.1 of Rhagoletis pomonella. Taxonomy (NCBI): domain Eukaryota; kingdom Metazoa; phylum Arthropoda; class Insecta; order Diptera; family Tephritidae; genus Rhagoletis; species Rhagoletis pomonella. The sequence continues at coordinate 44,801 of NW_023459002.1, forward strand.
CGCAAACAATCAGAGTTTGGCGGCGGAAAAACATACACATACATACGTACAGCAACAAATATGTAAGTATACAGCTTGGTTGTCCATTCGTCCAGTTCATCCGCCCATCAAATCAAATCACTTCACTTCAAATGTGTGACGAATCGCCTAAAGCAACCAGCGCTGGCTGTTGGACATACGAGACCATAGCTTGGGGGGTTGGAAGTTGAGGGTTTTGGCGCTCGAACGGATGCTTGAATTGGTTTTGATTGTTTAATATGCATAGCATTAGACACGCGTAGGTTGGAGCTGTTTGTTTTTTGGTGTTACACCGCAATTGGCAGGAACAAATATACGCCGCTAAGTAAATTAAAACGATGGTAAGTCGGAGTGTAAATATGGGAGTCGAATTTTAGAATGTAAAATTTTATTTGCCCTATGTATGTACTATGTACGCTCGTGGCTGCAAGCTTGAAGTTGTTTCCTCTCTTCTTCTTATGCATATGGCTTCACAACCGCACCTAGGGTTAAGCTCCGGCAGCCGTCATTGTCTCTGCGAAGTTAATTCGGTTTTTCAAACCAAATGCACGCAATTGCCTCTAAAGTTTTTCCTTTGTTTTGCTCGCTGGCGGCCTACAGATTTTGCTTGAACAAACCAGGTTACGTAACGGAAAATCATGGTTTTGGTTCTATGATATTATTAAACCATCATCTCAAGAAGTATTCGTCTCAGAAACATTGAGACTCATGGATCTATATTTATTCTTCGCTTTATAGCAAGCGAGAACAGTTCCGCGAAGCTATGGAGGATGGTCAGATATGATTAATTTCAGATTTTTTTTCAAAAGCCGTCCCTCATTTTTCTGACAACTTGTGATGTTACTCAAAGCACGCTTCCCAGAAGGAATCCCAGAGTCGGAGCCGATATGAATAGAAGCCGAAGGGCCAGCCCTAACTGTGGATTGGATGAGTGCTACATAACTTCTTCAGCCATGCTTAAAAAGGCTGGAAACAAAATTTTAGAATACCTACATATGTAAACGATTTGCAACCTGCATCAGGTAGAACTAAATATGTACCTAAATGATGGAGGACTGCACGAGTTATTTTACTGCCAAAAGCAGGTAAAATCAGCTTGGGGTGACCTATCAGCCTAACATACTTTCTCGTAAAAACTTTGGAGCGGCTAATAAATGTATACATAAAGGAAAACTTAGATGAGAAATAACTTTCGAAAGCGCAGCACGCCTATACTAAAGGAAGATGAGTCGATACAGCTCTCCGCACTATTGTTAGACGGATAGAAGGAGCTAAGAAGAATAAAGACCGAGTTAGTACTATTCACTCGAAAACACAGAATTTCAGCTTGGAATAAGCCTAAATTTCGAGAGACCACCCTTCAACCAAAATCAAATCGCATTGGACAGCTAATTGTCGTGGAAACTTAATGTAGAGGAGCAGGTGAGAAACACGGCGGTCGCACTGTATACATGTAAGAAGATATCGGGCTGCACTTGGGGGCTTTCACGCGCTCTTTGACATTGGATATTCACAGCTAAATATCACTAAGCCGATACTATTATATGGGATATTGATATGGTGGATAGCAAAGAAAAAGAAGACATACCTTAAAAGACTGTAGTGTTTACCGGCTCAATGATCAGTATAACGGGATTGCGGCGAACCAAGCAATCTTAAACATGACTTATTAGCCAAAAACATAGCGTTTATACTGCGGGGCAGCTTGGATTCAGAGCATACGCTATCGCAGTAGTCTAGCATCATTTTTAACCGGGCGACCCCGCGTCTGAGTTTCGAAGGGTCTCTCTGGAAGCACATTTACACAGACGGTTCTAAATTGTTTCGGTTTACGTTAAGGGTAATATTGGAACTACTAAACATTTTTCATCGCAAGAAAAAAATGAAGCATAAGTAGCTCATCTTTCCACAACTCAATCCTCTATGATCTTCACGCGGAACATGAAGACATTACAAGTAATGTCTAATCTCTTTCAGTTTCATCAATAAAGTCCAAAAAAACTGCAGCATTTCTCTACGCAGCACTTACACTAAAAAAGAGCTACAAACATTTTTGCAAAGCCACATTTTTTCCTACTACACTTTTTCAATGTAGTCCTATGTCTGTATGTACTATACATACTTTGATCTTATTTCGGAATGTTTTGCAGAGGCAGAAACATTGATCGTAAAAAAGCAAAAACAAAAAAAGCAACGACCACCAGTCCAAGCTCGCAAACTCAATGAAATTATTGCCAATCTTGTTGTAGCGTTGGGTGTTGTTATTATGACTCTTTTTAAGGCTTTTGTTGTAATTGTTGGTTAGTTGACTGGTTGGTTACTAAGTTGTTGGACGATCGTTGGCGCGCTTGTTGATGCTTGTTAGCCAAACTGGGGTTGTGTTTGTTTCGCTTGTTACTAAATAGCTGGGCGGGAACTCGATGATGAGTTGATGGGGCAATTATCTGCGGGAGGTCTGTATATTGGACGCCTGTGGCCGCAGCGCAGCACGTCGTCATCATCGGCCAACGCAACGCGATGCGAATGTAGCGAACGACTCACTTCGAGACGCCACCACACTTAAAGGTGCGCACGGTGAGCGCAAGCTCCAGCTCTACAGCGACGAAATGCCACCGCTGTTGTTGAAAATTAAAACAACAAAAAATTAAAAATAAACTCAAAAATATCTAAGTACAATAAGCGTACTACAACAACAAGTAGTTATTACAAAATCAAATAAGACAAGATATGTATGTATGTACAAGCGCGCAGCCGATGTAGGCAAAGGGATGCGCCGTTGAAGTTCGTGTGGTCTACAGCAGTGAACATTTGGCATCGAGTGTTTGCTGGCTGCCGGCTGCTGGTGGCTGACTTGCTGACTATTTTGGTGCCGCTCATGGTGCCGTTGATGGCGTTGACGATGGTGCTGCTGACGATGCCACCACCACGAACACTGGCGCGGATGACGACGATGAAGGTGCTGCTTGTGGCGTTCATGTTGACGGCGCTGGTGCGATGTCTTGTTCTTGTTAGAGTGGTGGCGCCGCCAATTTGCTGCGCGCTTAGCGTCTGGCGGCTAGGAGTAGTGAGGTGGTGGTGGTGGTGGTGCCATTGCTGGCGTCATGAACGGCGTCGCTGGTGGCGCGTAAGCTCTCACCCAAGCTTTAAAGGACTTCAATAGCCAGCTGTTCCTGCTGCTGCCACTTCTGCGGCTCAAGGTGCAAAACAAAATGGACAGACAACACGTAGACACCAACGGCGCCCAGTGTGTGGCGTGGCGGTCAGAGTTAAGGCGTGCATGTGTGGTAGTGCCAATCGGCCCAAGGGCCTATAGGTTGGTGGCGAGTCAACAAAAAAAAACATCGACAAATAATTCGCATTGGTCATCAGCACAACGGCGCCGCGGCAGTTACCTAGTACGCCTTGTTGAGGCGGTGGCTGCGAGATGCTTTGGCGATAGCATTTGGCCGCATGTAATAACTTTTTTTTTAATTTTTCTTAATGTTTCTACCATTATTATGTATATATTGATGTTCTCGATAGCGCTGATTACTTTAACCCTTTGTCTGCTGCTGGTGAGGCGCATGAATTCTACGGGCCGCAAAGCCGCACACTGGCGATTCGGCGGAAAAAAGTCAAATTTGCAACATACCACATACGCAATGTCTAATGGTATTCCTAAATTCCAGAATAGAACCCATAATAAAATAGTGAAGGGGAATATGAAGAAAAGTATAAACCCAAAAGTAAAAACAAAGATAAATATAAAGAAAAGGATGAGGATGAGGATACCGATAAAAGTATAGATAAAGATAGAGGAAGAAAGACTAAAATAAAGGTAATTATAGAGAAAAGGATTTAGATGGATACACAGAGACTCGATCTGTGAACTATTTTGGGATTTTCGATATTCTCGGAACTTATCGATATAATAATCGATATTTTTATCGCTTTTGTTATCGATATTGTTATCGATTTTGCTATCGATATCTTCGGAACCTATCGATATAGTAATTGATTTTGTTATCGGTTTTGTTATATATATTTTTATCGATTTTGTAATCGATATTTTTAACGATTTTTTTATTGATTCTTTTTATCGATATTGTTATTGGTTTTGTTATCAGTATTGTTGTAGATTTTATTATCGATATCTTTATCGAGTTTGTTATCGATATTTTTATCGATGTTTTTATCGATTTTGTTATCGATACTGTTATAGATTTTGTAACCGATTTTGTTATCGACATTTTTATCGATTTTGTTATAGATATTTTGATCAGTTTTCGAAACGATTTTGTTATTGATATTTTTATCGATTTTGTTATCGATATTTTCTAATCGATTTTGATACCAATATTATTATCGATTTTTCTATCGAAAGTTTTATCCAATTTGTCATCGATTTTGCTATCGATATTTTTATTGGTTTAGTTATCGTAATTTTGTTGGATGTTACTATCGATAGAGTATAAAGATAAAAATGAGGATAAAGGAAAACAGAATATCATACATATGTAAATGTAATTAGAAGGAACAGGGCTAGAGGTAGGGATCTAGATAGAAAAAAGACAAAAAATATATCCTTAAGCAAAAGCAGATGTATGCGTGTATGTATGTATATTGGTTATGAGACAAAATAGATATGTAACGTAAGTTCCACTTCTCCAGTGTGTCCCAGGCGTACTTAATTTTTTTTTTGTAAACGAAATTTTAAAATTTTTTTCTTTTCGCAAATATTAGTACTAATAGTATCGATTTTGAGCAATAGACCGTGGCCAGGTGATTAAAAAAATAATTTTTGCTGCATAAACATTTTTTTAACATCTTTAAGTTCACCCCAATTTATTTTCAGCTAAGTGTTGTGAAAATTTTTCCAAGGTAAGCAAAAAATTAGCGCAATTCTGACTATTTCAAATAAAGCAGTGCCTGCCGCTATGCTTCATTTAATTGCCCAGTACCATAAATATGCTTCCAAGTGCAGAAAACATGAAACTGAATTAAGTTATCACCTTTTCCTGTTTTTTTTTAATTTTAATTTTGTATTAGAATAAGTTTTATTGTTGTTTTCGTTGTGTACTTTTTTTAATTCGATTGCTTTTTATTGCGTTCTTGCCATGTAGCGCTACAACCACAAACATGTGTCTTAAATTAGTCAACGCATCACGTTTGTCCCACTCTTTCCTCCCCCTTTGAAGGTCTTACAACGAAACAATAACTAAAAAATTATTTAAATTTTCAACTGACAACTTGTTTCAACGTGTTTGCATTTGAAAGTAGCATCCCTTCAATTTTATTTCACACCAGTCACGTTCGCTACACCCCGACGCTCATCATCAGCGTCAGCGGTGCGCCACAAATTAACGCAAAGCGTATTAAAATTTGTCAACGATCAAAAACAACAACAACAATAAAACGTCGAGGGGAAAATAGAATTGGCGGGTGGGCTAAGCAAATAACCAAAAATATTTGTTTCTAAATTCAATTTTATTTCGTATAAAAACAAACAAACAAACATGCGTACAACAATGACAACAACAACAGCTACTACTCGCATTTGCATCTCCCGTGCCTATTCTTGGCTTATTTGCCTACATACAAATAGCGTTTAAGTCGCGTGTTCACTGGTTTGTCTTTGCCACAAAATGTGGCAAGCGTCACACTGAAGTGTGCGTGCGATACATATGTACATACATACTTACATATGTACATACATGCATACAAGGCTGCCAAGGAAGTGGCCTGAGCGCCACAAGCAGATAGCAGCATTGCATATTCAAATGACATAAAATGCGGCAACCCTCTCGCATACATAAATCCCCGCTTACAACAAGCGACAACAACAAATTGTTACATTTACTGCCTGCCCTAACGCATAGACTACTTTGCATGCGCCACATTAACGCTGAGGTTGGTTGGGGTGGGGTGGGCAACTGTAATAGCAAAAACAACATAGCAGCATTGCTTGTCGCATTTAAATATTCATGCGTTGCACATCAAATTGAAAATTACGCCACTTGCTACAGAGTGAACGATGCCAACGGTTGGCTGGGTGGCAGCTAGCTGGAATAAAATTAGTTGGGTTGGGTAGCAGCAGTCGAATTTATGTTGCAACCTTTCAACGCCCTCGCTAGCGATTAATGAGAGATGCCACCGAGTATAATTGAATTTAGTTTGAATTTATTTTCATTTTTTTTTTTAATTAAATTATCTTAAACGAATTCAGTTAAATTTTTCTTAGTTTAATTTAATTTAATTCATTATACTTTGCATAAATTTAATTTATTCCACTTCATTCCATCTCATTGTAAATTTTCATTTCATTTCATTAATAAATCAAATTTAAATATTCTTTTGTTTTAATTTTTCATTCGATATTATTTCATTTCATTCAACTTAATTTCATTTCATGTCATCTTTCTTCGCTTTATTGTATTTCATTTGATTTTATTCCATTTCGTTTAATTTCATTTAGTTTCATTTGATTTAAATTCGTTTCATTTCATTTCAATTCACTTCATTTCACTTCACTTCACTACGATGCCGTTCACTTAATTCTTTTCATTTCTTTTCATTTCATTTCATTTACTTGATTTGATTCTATTTCATTTCATTTCAGTTTATCGCACTTTGTTTCATTTCGTTCCATTTCATTTAACTTCAATTAATTTTATTTTTTATTTCATGTCTTTTCTTTGTAAATTTTATTGTGGCGTATTTCTTTGATTTGATTTTATTTTGTTTTATTTGTTTTATATTTTAATTTTCCCTACATTACGTTTATTTTATTTTATTTTATTTTATTTATTTGTTTTTTGGTATTTTTTGGCCTTTTAACAATTATATTCAACAATTTTATAATGAGCTCGAGGCCATTTTTTAAATGAAAATTTATTGTGGAAAAGCAACAATAATTTGAAAAAATGGTAGAAGTGATAGCTATTTCGGAAATCACCACATTTCCTCATCAGACTTCTTTCAGTAGGATTCGAACCGACGATCCCACTGACTCAGCCAGTTGCCTATGCACCGTGCTAAGACGCCTTGTAAATTATCGTTTTGCTTATTTCCACTATTTTCATTTTTGTTATGCCAACACAATCAAGCGCAGCTATTCCGCTGCAATTCACTTGATCATGTGGTTGTTGGTTTTGTTGGTTTGTGCTAATAATTCTATTTTTAGAATGCTTAACTTTTAGGTGTGCTCGTCCTTAAGTTATTTGTTTTTTGTTTGTTTTTTTTTTTTGGCCTTTAACACAATAAATTTTCATTTAAAAAAATGGCCTCGAGCTCATTATAAAATTGTTGAATATTATTTTTTTTATTTTATTTTATTTTATTTTATTTTTTATTTTTTTACTTTTTTTAGATTTTTTTAATTTTATTTTCTTTTCTTTTCTTGCCCTTTTACTTACCTTTGGATTCATATAATTTTATGCCGTTTCATTTCCTTTATTATTGTCATTTGAACATTTTTTCTACCACTCAGGCATCACCTTCCACCGCCCGTTCCCAAATACAATTTGCCCAACACGATTTGCATTTTTTATCGCTTCTATGAAACACCCCAATCACCGAAAGCCACTTCATTGCCCCACTCTGCCTTTCACCAACCACTCCAGTAACCAACCAGTAATGTGTACCCGTCGTACATATCACCAATGTGACTTCCGCTTCAATCGGGCACACATTTACTGTTGTTACTCTTTTATTTATTGCCACTTCACACAAAGCCGTTCTTGATTTTATGCGCTCATAAATGTGTGCTTAGCCATTGCGGCTATGAAGCTTTTGTCGGCAAAAAATCGCGCGCTTTGATGCCACCCGAGTTGGATAGGATGCAGCTAGCGCGGCAGGATGAGCTGAAGGCAGGCAGGCTGGCTATAAGCTCGTTGGTTGATCCATAAAGCTGTTTGAAATTTGTTTTCCAATCCTGAATGCTGCCACCAACGTAGCAATCGAATAACTATTGAAACTCTTCAATCGTTTTATGGTTATGCTGGCGCTGGCGCTGATGTTGGTGCCAATTTAGCTATCTACTGAGCGCAATATTGTTGCCGGATTTTGTTACATAGTATTTGTTTTTGTTGTTTATTGTTGGTTACAAATTTGCATGCAGTTCATAAAAATTTATGTAAATTGTGCGGTGGTAGATAATTTTCGTTATCATCGAGTGAGGTTGCAAATTAACTCAAGAAGTAACGGCAATTTTGTAATGCGCCCCACTGTGAGAATAGCTAATGGGCGTGGTTGAGTGAGGTGGGCTGATTTGTGGCTATGTAAAATAGGTACTCTACTCTGCAAAAAAACGACTGGGAGGAAGATAGAAGCAGGATGACTGAAGCGTACTTCAGTACTTTGCGTTCGAGCGTTATAGCTCAACCAGCCACCAACCCAACTATTGCCAACTATTCCAAATATTTACATATAATTGTGGCTTAGTTGCTTTTCTACTTGCTTGGCTACTCTTTTGGTAAACTTTTCGTCGCGTGACATAGCATTGCCGCGATACTATTCTTCGATATTTTTAAGGAGCTCACGAATCGAGTTCATGGCGGTATCGGAACAACACTAGTGACAGGTGAAAAAATCAACGGAAATAAGGCCAATTGACGCTATTTCGCATACTGGTGCAAAATCAAATCAATTGACATAAAATCCGTTTGAGTTTTTAATAAAATAAATTGGTGTTGGTTCATAATTGTCTTGTTTAATAGCACTCAGGATATGGCAATAACCTCCTTCATCTATGGAAACACTTACGGGGCAGTATTGAACCAGCTCATTGTCAACGCCTGGCCATCTTTTCGCTTCGCGCTGCATGCCATGCTTTGTGCATTTTCATACAATTCATCTTATCTATCAAAGCGAATCTGTCAGCGAGTTTTATCTGGCATCATTTACTTTATTTCCAAATTTTTGTTGACTCACCGCTGCTACGTCTTAGCCTTTCAAGAGCCCTCAATATTTTCATCGTTTCGGCCAATCTCCATTTTCATTGCTTTCCAGCATGTACGTACGAACGATTCAGGAGAGTAATTTCTCCCGAATACGTGGCGAGTCTTCCGTCTTTTATGTTCAAAATGCGCACATTCAAAGAACACATGGTTTACGTCTTCTATTGCATCCCCTCCAGGGATTCATGTTTAAACTGGTATAGGAACGCTTTAAGGCATCCATGCCCAGTGAAGAACTGGGTTAAGCAGAAGTCTACTTCGCCGAGCGTTCTGTCAAGCCAGCGTTTATAATCCGGGATACAGCGGTACGTCCAACGGCCATTTGGTGAGTTGTCCCATCTTTGCTGCCAGGCCTGCATACTGGCATCCCTGACCGCGGAGGGTTAAATTTTCTTCCCAAGACATTAGGCTGCCTATTCCGCCATTATATCGATGGGGTATATCCAGCGCCAACCAATACTGCCTCATCGGAGAGTGTTTTGTCGCCTTGGATACTTTGAGGCGAATAACTTCGTCTTACACATTATGTTCCAAAGCAAAGAATGGGGGACTTCACTTGAGATTTTTAGATTTTTAATACCTGGCTGCAGTACGCCAGCGGTCTTCGAAGTAGCTTTCTATGAGTATTATGAGGTACCCCGATATGATTAAGTGTGTGTTCGCCGAATTAAACGCATTTTGAATGTCGAGGGTTACTACTAAGCAATATTCTTTAGAACCTCCGAGCCAACGTGGGCCACTTATTGCGTCGCGTGCCAGCTGGCTAACAAAGTTTACTGCGTGAATGATGCATCTCCCTTTTCGGAAGCCAAACTTGTTATCCGATATACCTTCTTTAGCTTAGATTTCGTTTTCGAGACGGTTGCATTAAACACGCTCAAGGACTTTTCCCGACATGTCGAGCAGACATATGGGCCTGTAACTCGAAGGTTCCGTTAGAGGTTTACCGGGTTTAGGTAGCAGTACCAGCATTTGCTTCTTTCGGACTGATGGGAATGTACTCTCGGCTAGGCAAGCGTTAAATAAATCCGTGAACGACGATGCAAAATTGGTGATCGCCAGTTTCAAATCTAAATTAGGAACCCCGTTTGCTATAGATGTAGCTGTTATCTATCTTTCAGACACGAAGCCGCTTTCTTGGGTTATGGGTTCCATGTACGCGAAATGTCTACCACATGTCCAAATTGCAGCTTTTCCGCTCGAGTCTGGCCAGTCTATTTATCTATATTTTAATTTATCCAGTGTTGCCCGATATACCGGTCAATTATTTTAAATTACTTTATGATATGTGGCCATATTTAATTATTATTTTTATACTTTTTTATCTTATTTTATTCCAGTTTGTTTTATTTTATTTCAAGACAGTTTTTAGGTCAAGGTAGTTTTTTTACACACACACATGTAAGTCGCGAGAGAACATTTATGTAATATTTGTGCACCTGAAAAAAATGTTACGCAATAATCATGATGCTTGAAGAATTAAAAGGAAGTTTTTCTCTGTCCTTACTTTATTTTCATCTTTTATTTTGATTTTTATATATATTTTCTTTTAGTATTTTTTTCACTTCGACGCAAATAAATTTTGATTAAGTGTTTCCTTAACAAATTCTTGAATTAATTTGCTTCCATTTTAAGTTATTTTTTTTACAACTATAAAATACTTTACAATCTACAATTGCCTGCCAGCAGGCCAGTTTTTGTGGTGCACTCTTTAAATCACTGAATCAATTTAAAATAATTTATTTTTGCTTATTGTAAGATTTTTTTTCGTGAATGCCTAATAAGCAGCGTGACAATGAATTCTGCTTAAAATTCATTACCTACATCAACTGCCAATTCCAATTATGGACTGCCATTTTTATATGTAGGTTAATAAATATGTACATATTCATACATATGTACATACATACGTACATGTATTAGGTTTGTTTTGTAAGGGTATTTACTTGAGAATACTAGGGCAGCACAGTAATTAAAGTGTTCGTATATAAACGAAAAACAAACAATAAAAACTCAAAATTTTTAATTTAAAATATATTGCTAGCATTTCTGAAATTTTCATCTCATGAATTTCGTGAATAATGAAAAAATAGTAATGTATTTATAAATAAAAAATTAAAAATAGGTATGTATTATAAGAAATTGGTATGTATCTGTTTTTTCTGTGTTAAAAATCAAAAAAAGATTTCTTATTTTAAATCGTTTTTTGTTAAAAAAAATCATTTTTTTACTTTTGTAAGTTAGAGAACATGCATATATTTTGGATTTTTTTTTTAAATTTGGCCGTATACGTTTTTTCTGCGTAAAAATATATATTTTGTAGTTTTGTTTTAATTTTTTGTTAAAATCAAAAATTAAAAAAAACAAAATATTTTTTAGTTCTCTTTTAGTTTCCGTGAAGATGTTGAAATCGGTTTATATAGTTTTGTTGTGTAAGATTTTTACCGTTACAAATATTTTATTTTTTTTTAATAAACAAGTCAAAAACAAATTTTATAGTTTTCCGTTTTTAAATTGATACATTTTCTTAAACCATTATATATCTTTTAGTCATAAGAGTCTACATATATATTAAACGCTTTTTTAATAGATGATATTTTTTATTCAACTATACTTTTTTTGCTTTTATTTATTTTATTTATTTTTTTTTAATTTTTCAAAGAACTTCAAAAAGCTCTTCGAGACTATGTATGTATATAGTTGAATTTTTTAATATTTTCATTTCTTAAAATTTGTCAGCAATAAAATTTAAATTCATAATTTTGACTTCCAGCAATCCGAATATCCTATAATCCGACCTAAATTTTCAAAAAATTTTGTAGTTCATATAGATTGAAAATTTATGATACGTTTTTTTTTATAAAGAAGAGTTTGCTTGGTAGACCTTATATGTAGAACTTTCAATTATTACCTCAAATTTGCGAGTTCTTACTGCATATAAGTAAGGATTGTTTACTTACCAGACTAGGCTATTCATACTTTTTGATTGCTCATAGCGAAATTTTGAAGTAGGGTTGTCTAAACGCAGTGATTTTTTTTTTTTCAAAAACAAAAAGATATGTATATATAGGCCATTCCTAAGCTAATTCCTTCGTACATATGAAATCTTTTATATTGTTTCATTATAACTCAAAATTCAAGAAACTTTTAGGGCTAAAAGCGCCGTAAGAATGGGTTCTTGTACGTCAATACTGGAAAAGTATGCAAAGGAAGTTACGTACGTAACGTAGAGAGACGCCACTTGGTGTTTACCCAAGTAAATTTTGCGAAGACATTTTTGCTTTACATTCACACTTTTAACTACTTAATATGTCGTCTTCGTCACCTTCTTTGATTTTGGAAGACATTTTATTGTCTGGACGTCTTCTTTACTCTAACAGTTTGACAACTAATACATATTCTCAATTGTCTTGTCTTGTGTAAACGCAAGGTTATACAACTGTCAACATTGCCGGACTTGCATCAAATGTCGAAAGTTGGCTTACGTTCGTTGGTTCTGCCGAATCTGGCAGTCTGTATGCAAACGCATACAGTCTACTCAATTGTCAGTTTCATCCTTGAGCGAAACATGCGCGAGTTAGCCACTCTGATAGTGCCATAATGAATGGGACATTGCTTTCCATAGTAGGCTGGACATTAAGGGCTTTTGTTCTGTGTGCTAGAGTCCATGGCTGTGGTGGGCACCACCTTGCCCTCATGCTAAGTTCTTTTTAAAGCTTTAAGCTTTCGCACCGATAGAACTTTAACTAAGAACGTTTTCTTACAAAATCTAAACAAAGCTTTAAAGAGATTCTCCCGCGATATATGTTTTGGTCGTGACTGCTCTCTGATAATCAGTGGAGCTTTCCTTTCCGCTAAAGAAAGCGTTTATCCTACATGCCGTATCCAGTACAAAAGCTAAAAACAATTCTCCACACATGCTTAGTGTTGGTCTTCCCTGGCTGGTTACATTGACAGAACTAAACTTCTTTTTCATAGCGAGCTAACTTAGTCTTTCCGTGCATTTATATGCCAAACTCTTTTTTCACAGGTGTCAATTGGCTAGCATTGCAAACGTTCCTTGAATGCCTTACATTTTCGTATTATTAATTCCATTCCACTGAGGATGGCACAGCGCGCTGCTAAAATTGGATCATACAAGAACATAAAGGCATAAGAGCAGACTCTTTAACTCCTAAATAGCATGACGAATAAGTAAGCAGTTCGAAATTTATTGGCGTACAATGCCCAGTTGTATAAATTATTGTAGCAAGGTGTCTATAAAAATTCATGAAGTTCATGCGAAATTTAAATATGAATTAAAAAAAAATGGAAGGAAGTTGATTGTATCCGCTTAAAGAAATCATTTCGCTTCTATATAAAATCAATGAGACATTTTTAGAGCACAAGGTGGCATGGTGTGAGATGCCTTCACCAAGCGTGGTGACAGTGATTGGCGTCTCAAGTTGAGCTTTAAATGCATAAATATGTGCATAAATAAATTTGAAATAAGAGCAAACACTCACGTTTGCACTCACATATTCTAGTTGCTCTTCCAACTCGAAAAGGTGGCCACTTGGAGGTTTGCCATTGCCTACTATAGCGCATTTCATTTTAATGTTTCATGCGCCAAGTACATTATTGGCAAGCCGGCTAGGAAAAGTTTATGTGATCGTTTTAAGATCCATTCACAAGCTGTTTCGTGCTAAAGGAATGAACTTAAGAGTCGAATAAAAGGGACCGTCTGTACGTTCAAAACGATACGTATTCAGCTCTATCTCTAGCCACTGAGAGTCGCATAAAACGGACCACGGATAGACCGAATCAAGCGTTCGAAGCAGTCGCCGCAAGTTTGGTTCGAAAGTCCTGCTTTCTGTTTAAATGATTAATCAAATTGGCCATTTTACTTCCAAGGAATTCCTTCCTATTGGCAGCCATTTGCTTGACCATCAAGGCTTCGTACATAAAAGTGTTTTTCTTGCTGTTCTTACACGTTGGTTATTTTCAGACATGCCACAAATCGTTACATTACCATATGACACCAATAAGCCATGAGTGGGGTTACAGACATGCACGCATACACAACAACGAGAGGCAGCCATTTATAGGGCCCAGGCAGAAAGCCAATTGGTCAGACTCAACCAAAACTTAACCCGGCAAGACGCTAATGGCGTTGAGCGAACGAAAAATCAGCAAAGCGAAAAAAAAATATGGGCGATTGGAGAACTTTGCACAGCAAGTGGTGGCAGGCGGCAAGGGCCTCGCACCAGTCTTAAGCTATACAGCGTCAGAAGTCACGTAAATCCGAAAAAATGCAACTAATAATAAACAATAAATCGTATGGTATTTAGGTGTGCGTGTGTGTCATGTGTTGCATGCAACACGATGACGACGGACCAGCTAAGCACAGCCCAGCCCAGCCCTGCCCACGTCGGCACTATTGGTATGCAACATGAAGCCGTACAAACGAAACGAAGAAAGAAAGCTTTTGGTGTCGCCCATACATACAAGCTGATTTGATCTGCCTCGACCGGCCAAAAAAGCATTAAGTAACAATACACGAGCAGCAATAATGTTGGAGTATGCCATCTGATATGCGAAAATTGGTCAAACGTAGTTACGATTGGTGCACCGCCCATTCATGCACTGCACCTCAAAATCATTCCAGTCTTAACCGCTTGGCAATTGGCTAAGTCTGGAGACGGTGAAGAAGGACTCTGAGAGCTTAGCGTTGTGATTATATGCGGCCATTTTTGTGTTTAATTTTTATTTATTTTTGCATGTAGCTTAGGTTTTCACCGTAGTTATTTATAGGAGATTATATGTATTAGGTTTATTCATAAAATTTAGTAAAAAAATTGGAGTTTAATTCGGTTGGATCTCACCTTCGGTGTTAGGATAAAACTTTATCATGTTTTTGCCAGTTAAGCTTAAGACTGCCGTCATTTATGTAAGGTGAAACTACCACGGCAGCCGTTTTTAATAAATTTATACAGATTTCCTATGGACGGGCACCTAGTAAAAGCGCTGTGAGTCTGTTAGGCGGTTTCTTATTGAAAAATGCAGTTGGCCTATTTTGCTGCTCAGTAAAAATTTTCTCCCTCCCACGTCTAAAAAATACTGTTTAGCTGCGAGAAATATGGATCTCCCAAATTCTGAAGCATAATTTTCTTTACTAAATCGTGTGATAGACAATATTACTTAGGCAGTAAACTTTGACATTCAGATCTTACGTAGTTCAATCGGGCATCGCACTGGGGCATTCTAAAGTCCAATAGATCTTTGCTGGCCTATCGCTAGGGTAAGTCACTGTCGAGTAGAATTCATACTGGCTACAATGGGATGCTTCTCCACACACATCCCCAAGGGAGTGAGCATCAAAGTTTAATAAAAAAATTTCGGGATCTGTTGAAGTTGGCTGGTTAGAGTTGTAGGAGGTATCAGGAACTCCCCGTTAATCCTTTTAGACTTCCCGATTGCTGTAGCATGTTTCAAGTCAAGGAGACCATTATAAAGAAGGCAATTTACTTGACATGTATTAGCGTAATATCGATTATAAAGTTAAATATTTACTCTGACAAGCGAGCTTCAATCAGGGCCCAGGGTAGCTTATATGTAATGCAATCGAAACTGGTCACGGAATGACCAAACTCTCGGTCGCCTTCCAAATCAGACTAATTTGGGATCCAGAGCACAGCGCGTTTGTAGGAAACTACACGGCTTATGAGTTGGGTGGGCATTGCACCCTCGAGGTATGCCCGTCAAGGCATACCTGACTCAGAAACAAGGAGCACTAACTATTCCGAACGAAAAACGACGCTAAAGACGGAAAATCGTTCCACAATATATAATAGAAGTACACTTGGCTACATGCGGAATCCGGGTCCGTTTGACTCGTACACCCCCAATATTTTCTCAATTTTCACGAAATTTCGAGGGTGTACGAGTCAAACGGACCACAGATTTTAGAAACCCATGTTATACACCTTTAATCGCAGGCTTTTGAAGAATGACGAGTAGGAATCATCCATGAAGCTTCTAGAAAATTTAGAGTATAACAACTTAAGTTTTTGGAAATCGCTATTCTAGCCACTGCTTAGAAAAAAGTTTCCCTTAGCGTTAAGGAAGAGATGGTCCGTTAAAGTCATTGTGATATCGACCCTCCTTAGAGAGCTACTTCAATGGTGGACAAGACTGTATAATCTAGGTTGGGGAGTAGTGAAACAGAGCTCACATAGATTTTTCCTTGGTCAATGAACCATCCTACAACAGCAGCACACAACCGAAGCAGGTGCTTTAGCCGAAAGTACAAAGTTTCATACCTAAGCATCGCCCCAAACAAGTGCATAATATACGAAGGACTGCAAAATATATGTATGTATCTCGAATTGGGCCATGACGAATTCACGCCAAATCAACTAGCCAACTTTGCAAACCAACGAATGACAGAAACAAACCAACAACACGTCGATAATATCAACCGACACGACGCGTGCACATCAAATCCGTTTAGTTACGGTTGGTGGAAAAATTAAATATTTACATTCCACCCACAAAGTGCGCAAATACCAGCAGCCACCCAATGCCAAGACAACATGCAGCTGCAAAGAACACTTGCTCTACTCGATATTCGCTTCGAAATGTGCGCATCCTTCCATCCTGCCGATAAGCACACCCGTCAGCCTTGTGACAATTGCCCTCGTTACGTTGCTACTCTAAAACCATACCGAAACGAAATGGGAGTAGAGATTTGTTACAATTTTATTACGATTCCGCTTTTATTTTATTTCATTTTGATTTGTCTATTTTCCTTTCATATTGGGTTACGCTAAATTTTTGCAAAATTTCTACACGCTTTCATTTCGCTATTATCTTGGCAGGTCCTCTTTGAAATACATTTTACATGTTTTACTGCTGCTAGTCGCTCATAAGAAAGGGATCATTGTTTGGTTGCTGTATGCATTTGCTTGTCTGTAGTTTCGAGAGCGCGCGCCGGCCAGCGATTATCTTTGGACACGGTTTATGGTTGACATGCATTTTTATTAAGCTCTTACACATGCTCCAAGCTCTTCCAGGCTGCCACCCTCTGTCTCGTCAATTGGCGTCGCTTTACACACACACACACACACAGTTATGCAGGTACTTTAGCTGGTTGGTCCTTTTGGTTTATTGCTTTGGTTTTTGGTTTGCTGCGAAATTTATTACAGTCTCTTTCTTATTATCATAATTTTTCTCTTGGTGTTATAGTGGCTTGGTGCCATGTAGCCGTCATAAACTTGGATTCTCTTTTTCTCTGCCTTTTCTTTTTTTGAAAATTGTCTCTAGAGTACGTGCCTGAAGTCACACCACTGATGAAATGCCATCTTAATAAAAACAGATTTTATAATTATTTATTACTTATGGATAGCTCTTTGTTATTGTTGACTTAGAGGAAATTATTCTCCTGATGTTAACTGTATTAATTGGTCCGTTTGTTGAAGCGTCGCCTTTGTATTTGGTCAGGAGTCGATTAGTTCGTGGGATTACACATGTAACTCGTTACCTGCAAACTCATTACGGGGAATTATTTCTTAAAAAGGGAATGGAAATAGCCTGACGCCTGCTCCATAGCAAAACTCCTGTGATCTTATTTCATATCCATCGAACGAGACACGCAGAAGTACTGGTAAATAGTCCTCCACAAACACCTTTTCAGAAGCTACAAATACCGCTGCTTGAGTACTCCGCACTTTGAGGAAGAGGGACTGAAGCCCATAGTTTCGGATGTGTTCGAGCAACTGAGTGACTTTACAAAGTTAGCGGTGTGAGATATACTCAATTTTGAATATCCCACTTAGGACCTGCTCCGACCCAGACCACGCTCATTCATGTGAGTAACATCGATGATAAAAGTAGCTAAGTACCTAACTACTTGTAGTCTGTCGGCTTAAGAGGGCCAGTGATGTGAGGAGATTTCATAATTTTGGTCTGAAAGTGATTGAGTGAAGACGAAAATACGGAAAGGCCCACGTATTCTGATCGCATGTTATAGTCGATGATATATCTTCCCATCCCTTTACCGCGAACTCTGGTGTTCCACAGGGAAGTATATTAGGCCCCCTTCTTTTTCTAATCTTTATAAACGACATATCTAGTTGTTTTAAGTTCTCAGAGTTTCTTTTGTATACTGATGATCTGAAAATTGACTCCACAGTAGCCTGTCCTTCAGACTTTTTTAACCTTCAAAGGGATCCCGATAAATTTGTCGCTTGGTGTAATATGAATATGCTAAAATTAAGTGGAAATAAGTTTCATCATGTCAGCTTTTCAAAATCCCGCTCCTTATCCCAACTTCCTACCCAACAAAAGCAACCATGTTTTACACACGAGAATTGTTAAATCCGCTCTACAAATTTTTGAACAAAAAACTTTCCGAAGTTTTATAAACAGCGAAATACACCATACAAGCGGCTTGTCAAACATTCCTCAAACCTACTTTTCTCATTTCGCCATACACCGTGCAAACATCACCCACGTTCAAGCAAAGAATTTTAGTTTTCTTCCGGTTCATAATGTAAAAGGGTTTAGTTTTCTTCGATTTTTCTCTCTCGTGGCCTCATTCGGTAAAAATTCCATTGCGAATGAGGCGATTTTATCATACACAACGAAAGCGGTTTGATCAAAAGTCAACATGGCGGCCAGAAAATCAAAAAATTTTCGATTTTTGTTCACAATTTCCCTCAAATTGCTTGTCAAGCCTTCAAAAGCCCCCATATACAACATAAATAGCTTTGAGCAAAGGGATATTTTGCTTGGTTTGTCAAGCTGCGTGTGTGGTGTTGTTCGCTCTGCTGCTAAATATTCAAAATTTTATCGATAATTTTTTTCATTCCATCGTTATATTTTAAACTTATTTTGAACTTGCTAAATCTCGATAACGAATGGAAAGAACACGCATTGTTCGATCATAAGGATATTCATATTGATTCTTCATTAGATCCAGAAAATTATAGGAATACAACTTTTTTAATTAAAAGATTCTTCAGGTTCATATAAGTTTCCCAATTAAAAAAATTATATCTGCATTACTAACATAGCCCTTTTCTAATGCTTCAGTAGAACGTATATTTAGTAGTTTAAAAATGTGTACGACTGACTTGAGGACCAGATTGAGCACTGATATAGTTGCAGAAATATTATATACAAACCAAGGCATACAAAATAATGGTGATACTTTATTTGAACCGCAAGAACAAATTTACCAATTGAGTTAGACAATGTAATTAATTTTTATGCTAAGTACCTGAAAATGGTAAATAAGAAAACTTTGAGTAATTTGTTCGGATTTTGAGGATTTTTCATTTGTTTTTGAGGAATTTGGTAAGTTTTTTTGTGGCAACACTGGTGAACAAAGCACTGGCGTGCTATTCGAGGAATCCGACGTTCCAAAGAAAAATATATTTTTTTTGTAATTTAATTTAATTTTTAGGAACTAATTTCATTTTATTTTTTTAATTATAGTTTTTGATTTCTTTGTTTACTTTAATTTTCTTTCAATTGTTAGGTTTTGTTGATTTAAAAAGAAAACTATTTCTTCATTTCATTTTCGGATACATTTTTTATTTATTTGTATTTAATTTAAGAGGTTAGTATTTATTGCTTTAAAACGAAAAAAAAAAATTTTAAATTAATTTAATTTTTAGAAAACTCATTGCTAAAGGAGAACCAGATTAACGCTAAGAGCTACTTGTTAAAAGATCTTTCTTTCAGAAAATAGCTTTTAAGATAGTTGTCAGAATTGACAATTCGCACACCGTCTTCAAAAGAAGCATAACTTAAAATTTGGCATTTTACAAATTATGCGCTAAAAATGTACACCGAGGTTTTATTTACCTTTCAGCAAAAGAGGGAGCAAATTTTTGTTATAGTCAGCTTCTGAAGGATAGATGTCTGCTTGTAACTTGAATATCTGAAGGAGTATAGTTATAGATAATTCTCTGAATAAGGTAATAGGGTAATAAAGGTAACGTCTTTATAGAAATTTCGAGGAAATAGCTCCCTCATTTCTTCACTCTGAAACGCCACAAAAATTTCTAGAAAACTACATATCATACTATGAGAAACTTTGAATCGGTCAACTTTCGAAACACGCGCAACCGTCGCATGCCACCAGAGGTGTTCGACTCACAAACAGCGAGTAATCTGCCAGCTTATGTATACTTACGAAAGCACTTCAAAGAAAACTTAGTAGTGTACGCTGCAAATATTTATGTTAGCATAATAAATGAGGCATGTTTTAATTTTAAAAAGTTTAGAAAGAAAAAACAGAAAATATACCGAAACCAACAAGGAACTGTATATGGGTGTAGGACTATTATTTTTTGACTCACAACAAAGATGAAAGCAGTTTTTTTTTTTCAAATATGTTGGTACGTATTTGTAGTTGTTGCTTTAATTGACACATGCATTGTTGTTGTGCTAATTGCTTTAGTTGCGAACTTTGTTTTTGTTTTTACACATATGTAGTCAAGATTCTTGTTGTATACTTTTTTGTTTGCGCTGTTCTTTGTGCCCCTACTGTTGCATCTTTGTCAACATTGTTGCGTCGAGATCGGAACTAGTAGCGCGGTAGCAGTAAAGGAAACAGCTTGGCATGACCTGCATTTTCCAATTCGGTTTGTCATTTAATCATTCATGCATTCTTAGCTTTAGGAACTTAGTTGTACGTTACATTTGGGTGCTTGCCAATTCCGCTGCAACAAGCTTTCATAGACTTTTGAAGGTCCTGTAGGAAAAAAATGTGCCTACAGCTTTTACGTTTTGGAGAGCGGATAGGTCAGACTAGGCAAAGACTGATTAACTTCAATTATAATTGATCTGTAAATACATACATTTGAGTAGTCGGAAAAATTCAGGCCTATATCCATGGTAAATACTAGTCTGTTGGGCTACTAGTTCAAACAGGTATACGGAAATAGTTATGTACCCAGAAGGGCATGTTAGTGCGTGAAGATTTCCAAATGCGACCTTTGGAATTGATTTCCGTCATACCCTACTAAATTTTGGTTCTGAGACAAAGCAGTTTCATTTGTGTGATCTTCAGACGGAGTGTTTTGGAACAAATTTCCGTCATCCCTTAACAAATTTCGTTTTGCTACAAACCGATTTGGGTGTTGTGCCATTTTTTGTTTAGACGGCCTCACTCACCATTTTTCTGGCTACTATGGAGGCCCGCTGAAGGCGCTTGAGGGCTCGGAAAAACTGTTCTGCAAAAACTATCTACCTATCTGTATCGTTCCGTCGCAAACCTCTGATTTCTGCAAATGTTCAAACTAATTTTGCAAAGGACTGGCTATTTCTCTGTAGGTGTTAGCCATATTGTACTGGTTTCCACATAAATTCAAAATTTCCTCAACACGTGACGAAATTTCTCATCAAATTGGACAATTGGAAAAGATGCTCAGAAGTTGATGTAAATAGGTTTAAGAAGCAACAAAATAAAAATATAAAAATACTGGGTAATCGTTTTGAGAAATAGAAGTTGGGCTAGGCTGGGGGCCCTCAGGCAGGAAAAGCTCTTCGATTACTCTTTATAGCAAGTGACGTAAACTGATCGACTTATAGCTGCCTTCTTTCACACATACTGACCATAAACGACTGCGTCCAAAAATTGTGCTTGAAGATAGGAAGCGTCGGTTTCCTTAGCTCTGGTTCGTTATGTCTTGAAGTCGTGCAGCTGTATCAAGGCATTTGATGTAAGTATCCGGCCGTGTTAGGTCTCAATTTACTTTTTATATCAAAACTTGCTATTGTTGGAATACGGTTAGCGCAGACTTCGTACCATTCCGAAGATGTTTAAACTCGCAGCTCTAGCATATTATTTTCCTGCATTCATTTATAATTTTCATTTTTCTTCCTTTGGTATAATCAGAATGTTCTCACTCGCCTAACTATCGCTTTAGGGTTATTTGCACTCCTCGTAAGCCCCGCAGAATCTTGCAGGCACTTTTCATTCGTATGCACCTCTAATTGTGTGCAAATACGTTGTCTGCAAAATGTCCTTTGGGCGTCAAGGAGAGAAAACTGCTAAGAGCTATCCAGCGGATATTTGTTTCCACAACACATACGTACACAAACATACATGCAATTTATGAAGGACTTTTTCTTTTAAACTTGGTGGCCCTTCTGGGTGCAATTTGTGAGCTGCATCCTTCTGTTTTCGCATCACTTTCTTGCTTAGCTTTGAGCTCAAAGCTCGTTTGCCCCTTGGTTTTGTTTGCTTTCGGACTGCTTACTTTTTAATCTTTTGTCTTCATTTCTACCCTCTTTTTCCATTCCCTGCCAATTTTTTTTCTTGCTATGTCTACATGCATACATGTGCTCGTGTTGCAAATTTCCCATAGTTTTGTGCAAAACTATTTTGTTTACTAAAAACCAGCATTTTTTCTGTTTCTTTTCATTTCTTTAATTTTTACTTCTTCTCCTAACAAACAGGCTCTTCCTTCGCTGTGTATTCTTCCTATTTACATTGTTTCAGCTTATCCTCGTCGCTCCGCATATTCGTAGCATCACATCGCTTCTGCTGACCTGCCTGCCAGGTATTTGTATAGCGCCCTCACTTGGCTTGGCCTAATGATGATATCCTTAATTTGTATCCTTTGGCAGTAGGAATTATTCAAGCATTTTATCCGTTTGCCTTCATTGCTTGGCTCACATATGATTGTTGCTAAAAATTTCTCGAGCTGCTTTCTTTGCTCAATTTCATTTGGTCACATCGCATTGTCTGCATTCTAGGCGAATTTCATTTGAGGGACTTAGGATTGAACTTTATTTTTTGGCTATATTTTATTGCTTATATTCTCAGCGCTATTGTCTTGAATTGGGTTAACATTAACAAGAAGCCGACGAAATAGAATTGAAAAATGAAAAATGTACGATACCGTGTTTAATTGGATCACATACATTTTTTTATTTCGTGGCTGCAGAAATCGTGAGGTCCATGGTTTTGCTGATACTCCCAAACGGACGTCCAGCTTAAGTGGGGTTTTACATTTCTAATTGAGGTATTAGTGTAAATTTTATGGTTTAAAGCAAGCAAGCTGAATTTTTCAAGC
>NW_023459002.1:72826-82453 GCF_013731165.1 Rhagoletis pomonella
TGTACATGAGCGCAAGCTGATGTTTTTAGTGATCAATGTACATAGCTTGGAAAGCTCTTCTTATCGTCATTGATTTAGTCCACTGTTGGGCACTACCTTGTCCGCGGGCAAAGCTCTTTTAAGCTTTCTATACATTTTGTATAGGTACTTGCAGAGTAAAAGCTCTCTCTGCCCATCGCGGGTTTAGCCGTATAGTAAGTAGAGCTATAAAGCTCGCTCTAATCGTTACTGGTTTAATATTGTAAGAATTAGAGCTTAAAAAGTTCTATTTCATCGTCACTAACTTAATTGTGTTTTTTTTTTATATACGATACAACAAGCTCAACCTTATCGTTCTGAGATGCACTACGTGTAACAAAAATTACGTTAAAAGCTCTCTTTGGTTATCAGTGATATAGTTGTGTAAGTCATAAAGTCGAAAAGTTCTTTTTGATTCCTTATCACTTACCTGGTAATATGTATAATACACATAGCCAGGAAAGATTTCTCTGATTGTCGCACATTTAGTAGTCATTAAGCTTTTAAAGCTCTCTCTGATTGCCGGCAATTTAGTATAGTAATAGATAGAGCTCTAAAAGCCTCTCTCATCGTTAATTACTTAGTAATAAACAGATATTCAAAAGCTCTCTCAGATCTTCCCGGATTTAGCATTGTAATAAATAAAGCTTCCAAAGTTCATTGAATTGACATTGTAATAGATTAACATTCGAAAGCTCTCTCGTAATGATTGGATATGCAGTGTTGTCCATGCCTAATTTGAGATGCTTTCAGAACAAAGTTTACTAATCTTAGAGTTGGACACACTTTTTTTCAGAGACGTAATTTAGAAAACCCGATCTTCTATAACTAAATGTATGATCTGAGGTCCTACTTTAAGAACTTGAAATGATTGTTCGCTTATTCCGACATAAAGCTGTCCGACGAGTTGGAAGCTTTGTTATCGCCTCATATAGTCGAAATTATATCGCAATAAGTAATGTAATCGAATCCTAAGTTCCACACCGACCCCTTCCACACACATTTTACAATTAGAAAAAAGAATAAAAAGACAGCGCCATTGTGAAATATTTTCATGCCACCGTCCAATGCACATGAAATCGCGCTATGGCGCCATTGGTGAATGCCGACAATATTAAAAAAAAACCACGAACAATAATAACAACAGCAACGTCAGCCGGAAGAATGTGTATGGCGCAACAGCGCCATAAACAATGCGGCAAAAGTGCCACCGGCGCGCCAGGTTGCTCCACTTCCATCTTGTTAACACAATTTCGTCGTTCTTCGTTTGTCGTAAGCGCTCCACCATCCCCCGTCCATCCTTTCGCCTGTTCGCTTTTCCACCTGAACGATGTTTGCATACATTGCATACAACGAAGTTAAGTCTGAGTCGCCTCGCCGACGTAATCGATTTGTGCATTGAGCCTGCGCGCAATACACCAGCTTGCAGGGCAGTGATGGCGATGGTGATGCAGTTGTAGGGGAAGACAGTGGTCGAAATGTGGCGCTGGCATTCATTCCTCTTCATCTCGGTGTTGGTGGCGCCTGATGACGCGGCTTTGTTGGCGCGCATGCGCACAGGCGCCGCTTGGCGCAGGGCGGCGTCGTTTGATGAACCACCGAAAAGCGTATGAACACAATGAAGGAGCAATGCTAAGAAGGGGTTTGAACGAAGGAAAAAAAGCACAAAAGGGTTGCGTTGCTGAGGAGAGTAGAGAGCTGCGAGGCAGGCGGATGACAACTGGCGCTTAAGCATCAGCAATCCTGACAACGCGTCCGGCGCCACAGCTCCTTTTTTGCTTTGTGTGGCGGCATGTACGGGTCTGTGTGTGTGTTTGCGGACAGCTTTTGGCGATTTTTTGAGCTACTCAATGGCGCGCGATTGTAAAGATGTCAGCGTGTATTAGAAGTTTGGCATTGTTTTTTATTTATTTTTTTTTGTGGCGATTCTTGCTGACGCTGACAATAACCAAAGACTTTGTTCCATTGACAATGACAAGAATAATGCGCGTAAGTTGAGTACTCTCAGTTACTACAAAGACGCAGATCCTTTGATATATCCTTGAGTAATCAGTGAGCTTTTTCTTCATTGTTTTATGCTAGCCTCTGCCCATTCTTAATAGGTAAATGATTAAATACTTTAAAAAGTGCCCAAAGCAGACTCAGCCTCTGCTATGGGATATTCGCTCCGGTCTAGATTTGTCCAGTCCTTAAAAGTTCCTTCACTTGGCTGCAGTCGGTGAAGCAACTCTTGGTGCACTTAGGGAGGAAAACCAACTATGACGGCTCTCCTTTTAGCATGTTAATAGGTACTCTTCGATAGCTGACTCTCCTTCTCTGCGCTACGAATTCTATAAATCGCTGCACATAAAGTCTTTGACGGCCCGGTTCTGAAACATGATGGATCCATGGAACTAAAAGAACGTAGAGAATAAAGCGTCAGACCTGTAAAAGCACCGGAATCAGGACAATAACGGAGTGTCTTCTGAAGACCACTTGCTTAGCGAGGTCTTTATTCATTCCGTAGGGCAATACTTCCAATTTTATGCTTGAAAACCAATACCTTCTATAGGTTGCTGTGGTAGGGACGTCCGAGAACGGGCCTCTTTCTATAAACAACACCACGAACTGTTGAGCTTAGAATGAAGTCATCTTAGGTCAACCACCATCTATGATAAAGGAATGGAGCCCCGTAATTGCATCTGAATTCAGCAGCATGTAACTCCTTTCAATCCATAATGTGGTTCGCATAATGCCAACCGTACTTGCACCTGGTTTCAAAACCCACTAAACTAACAACGCTTCGTCCTTGATGTGAATCCGTCGACAGAGCACACGCTGCGAGAAATAACAAACTGAAAGACCTGGATGCTACAGACCTCGAAATTCATCGAGAAATTCATCTTTCTTGAGTATACCTTGAGCAAATTGTAACGACAGGGACTAGAACATTGGCTGACATAGCCGTAGCTGAATATACGCAGATTATTTTAGGATGCTCTTAACGATACTCATCCGGAGACGACAAACCCCTCTTTGACTCGAAATGTCGAAAAGCGAGACCAAGGTCTAAAGTGTACTAGTCTGTCATACATACAAGATACGTCCAAATAAAATTTATAAATTGGTCAGAAATACTTTCCTCACTAATCCAAGTTTCAAAAATGAGAGAAATTTGAGCTTTGAAATATTCTCACACCTTTTTGGCTCAGATCGGCTTCTGCGACGACTGGCTTTCCGATACGTAGCTGTCAAATATCCTCAGAAGAAATGTTCCTTCATTAGCAGGCAAGCCTATATACACCTCAGCTCTGATAAGGAGGAGGGCCAATCTGAACTGGCGCCAGCGAAAAACAACAAATGAATAACAATAAAAAACGGCAAACAAATCGCTGATCATCTTTTTCGAGACTTTCAACTACAAAGTCTTTCCAACTCACACAACACTACCTTCACTAGCTTGCGTTGAAAACTTTTTGATCGATGGCGCGGCAATTGGCGCATCGTGACGGCTGGTTGGCGCGCATGCGCACCACACAATCAACAGTGGCAGTCGCAATGGATCATTCCTTGTGGCAGAAAGCAAATCGAAGCAAAATTCGAAGGTAACCCCACCGCACACTAAACGTCACCGTGTCACAACACAACAACAAATATACAAACAGCCAGTAAAGTAAAGAAAAGGCTACTCAGCTGTGGAGGCACTTCCCTTTAAGCGCCGTCTCTCGCTTTATGCAGTTGTATTGGCCCCGATGTTGATTGTTGTTGTTATTGGCGGCGGCGCCTTTAATTGGCATTTTCTGGCTGAGCGCAGACAAAACACGACAAGACAGGCGGCTGACTGAATTTTTCGGACGTTGTGGCTGATATTTTTGGCTGCGCGATTGGTTTGTTCGTTGGTTAACTGGCTGAGTGTTGCTGTGGCTGTAGCCTTTCGCCACCGTTGCGTCCTTTGGCTTATTGTTTCATGCGATGCCACTTTTTGTTGTTATTTTTTATTGTATTAAATTCATTTGATCAGTCGCAAATCGTCGTTGTCGACGTGGACGCAATGCTGCATGCTCAGCGTTGAGCGTTGACAGCCGCGGCTGCCAAACATTGCGTTCGCCGCGGCGTCTCAGGCGCTTTTTGATCACTTGAGAAGCAACGCGGCTCATGCGCTTGGTTGCATCGTTCTTGTTACTGCTGTTGCTGTTTATTCTTTTTGGACTTTTTATTTTTATTGTCGTCAGCGCTGTTTTGTTGTACGCGGCTGGTGCTCGCCGCCGTTTATCAGTCTTGTCGATCGCATCGTTGGGCGCGCTTATCTGATGTTAATTTCTCGGATAATCGCATCATTATTGCGCACAGGCGCGCGCACAGGAGGCACATTTGCCTCCGCGGTTGCCAGCGGCTGCTATTGTTGCCAGCCAACCACTCACAAGTCGAGCTGAGTCGCTCGCCGTTGCTCCCTCCGTTCTGCTCATCCATCGCAATACTTTAGTGGGTACGTTCGTCCGTGCGTGCATTCGTCCCGGCCGCTCTTCGCTCGCGGGCTTCAAGGGTTCTTTCGGGTCATGCTGTGTGACATTTGTTCAATGCGCCACATTTATTTATAGTCGGCATTTATTTGCTTCAACGATTTGTTTATTGGCGTGTTCGGCATTTCGGCGCTGCTTTCGGCACAAATGCTTCACTTTGCCACAGCCACCAACATCTGTCCTGTGACAACACCGGTTAGCCGACTTAACTGCTTTACTGCCTGTTTAACAGGCGCTTTGGCTTTGGTGATTTGCTTTATTATTTAGTTGGTTGGTTGACTGGCTGGTTAGCCTGCTTAACTGGTTGATTGCGTATCTGGCATTCACAATCGCTGTTAATTAATTCCTCTGTTGTTTGAGGGCAAGTGGTATGGGTAAAACAAGCCGTAGCATTGCCACCTCGACTGGGGCTAAAGGTGCAACATGAATTCCGAACGACAAGTGTAGTGATAAAAGAAAGCGTGAGTAAATAAGTATTCTTCTTAGCTCGAGTCTTTGGTATCTAATGAGGTGGCTCTAAAAGCTCAAGCTTTGGAGGTTACCTATGGCGGAGATTAGTAGGATGAAGTGGACGAAGGTTCAGCACGGTCAGAGAGACTTTATGTACCCAGTTAAGGAGGCGCCAACGTGCGCAGTATGTTGTATTACTTCAGTCGAAACTTCATCGAAGTCCAGCCGCCTTCAAGGCTCATCAAGCCGTCTCATTAACTTTAATGTGCAACTTCAGCAATACGTACATCACCCACGTAATTAGACAGTTAAAGCATTCGGTGACCGTAAACTCCTATGGAAGAGCTCGTATTGCCTCCTACCCAACTCAGCTCGGAGTATTGCAACAAAACTCTTACTAATCCTGAAATAACCCCAATAAACCCAAAATATATATACACTATACTAACCACATCTTGAGATCTCTATTCAACTTAAAATAAACCGTTAGTGTTTCGAGCTCCGAAAAGCTTTTACTCTACGCTAATAAGGGCTGGGCGTTAAAAAAATTCTTTTTAATATTGGTATCCACTCTTTGTAGCGCTAAAAATCCGCCTCAGGTAAGATTTGGTTATAGTGGTTGCCCTACAGTAGGTTCCAGTTAGACTTATGGTCCGTTTTGATATTGCAAGATGAGAAGATATCACCGTTGTTTTCTGATTTTTATGAACCATAAGTGCTTCATATTATCCGAGAATCATCTGCCTAGTAAGACAAGTCTGCATCTAGAAAGTACAGGGTACTGGCATGTAAAGTGCAGCTTTGTTTCCCGGTTTTCCTCATTGTGGTTGCTGTTCTCCAAAAAAGTTTTGAGGAATGTTGCCTTTACTCAGATATAAATCTCTAGCCGTTCTGGTTACGTAGGCCCGACTCTCTCATCTACAAATGTTGACGTGTCGGCCGATCAGACAATGTCCTGTTATCGCCGAGGTTACAATTCTTATGTAGCGCTTACTTAGGCTTAGCGGGCTGATTGAGCCTAATAGTTGGGGTTCTAATTTTATAGGTAAGCTCGTCAAGTCATCAGGATTACATCACCTACATACATATAGCGCTTTCCTGAAACTGTGTACCAAGTTGCTCTAATTTTCCGGTATTAGAATTCTCCTCTTAGTCACACTGGCCTAAAACTCACATTTCGAAGTGACTAAAGCCATCTCTTAAGAAGTTTTTTGGCATTTCTTGGCTACTATTGAGGTTGTCGAATATTTTGTGAGCGACTTTATTGTGGTGTTATCGCCTGTTTGGCTGCTTAAAACTAGCCATTTGAAGAGGATACTTTATGTCACTTTATATCGGTAGAAACCGACAATTTATAGCGTCCAGGTTTGTGACCACTTTCGTTTGTTTTCTTATCTAATGAAATTTTGCGACTAAGAGAATTTGACTTCTGATTCAGAACATAAAATGCAAACTGTGATACGAGCTGAATCTACTTTAAAACGAGAAACTTCGAATCTTGTGTAGAATAACTTTCAGAATAAAAAAGTTCGGTGTAACCTTTTGGTGGTCTTATCTGTTGAACATTCGAGTGCTGAAGACTTACGTTTCATGCACACTGCAGGCGAATAACGCTCGGCGAACTTAAGTTCCAATTATGATATCATGAATAGAGCGAGATATCATCTGATGACTGAGGTCCCGGTATTGGTCTTCTTCCTCGTGTTTGTTTTCGTCTTCGCATTTAATTCGTCTTCGGATTTGTGCACAAGTTAGCTTAGACTTCTGAAACAGCTGGCGACCCTCCTAAATATAGTCAAGGAATAAAAAAAATCTCTTGCGCCTGATATTACGATACCTATTACATACAAATTTCATGTTTAAATAAATTTGCTTTTTAAATACGTGACAACGCTCCTAAATGCAGTTCAAAAATAAAGCCTTTTTAACCGCATTTCATTTGATACCCCTATTTTTAATAATTGCTTTAACTTATTAAATCATTTGAGTTTACCTTTTTAAATAGGCGGCAACCCTCTTTAATATTCTAAATATTCAAACTGAGGTTATCTTACCACCTACTTTTCATGACATATTTTAATATTTAATTTAACTGATGCATACTTTAATTAAATTCTAATTTTAAAACGGGTGGCAATCCTATTCAAAATATTTTCGTCTTATACTTATATTATGATACATATTTAAGTTATCTAATACTCTTAATAGTCGGCCGCTGTGGTGTAGTGGTAAACAGTGCGCTTCCACTCATCAACACCTGGGTTCAAGCCCTGGTCAAAGCAACATCGCCAAAAAATATAGAAAAAGGTTTTTTCTCAACAGCGGTCGTCCATCGGCAGGAAATGGCAAACCTCCGAGTGTATTTCAGCCATGAAAAACAGCTTCTCATAAAAATACAATCGCCGTTCGGAGTCGGAGTAAAACTGTAGGTCCCACTGCTTTGTGTGACAACATCAAGGCGCACGCCACAAGTCGGAGGAGAAGCTCGGCCAGACACTAACATATGTGTAAGCGCCAATCTATTATTATTATTAATACCCTTAATTCAAATTGAATTTAATTATAAAATCAGGTGGTAACCCTCCTACTTGCAGTTTGGAAATAAAGTTTCTTCAAGGCAATTTATGATTTATGGATATTCATATTGAAGTAATTTATTTAACCTATCGCTTACATTTAATCTAACTTTGTGTCAAGGTGGCAGCCCTTTGCAAAATATTTTCAAGCCACAACCTATTTCCTCTGACATCCATATCAGGATATAAATTTTAATTTTCTGCCTTTATTTAAGTCGAACTTGCTTTTTGAAACAGCTGGCAACCCTCCTACATATAATTAAGAAATAAAGCCTTTTCAAATCCATTTCGATACTTATATTGTACAAATTGATTCAACTTAAAAAAAATTTGAATTAAATTTTTTATCAGATGGCAACTCTTTTTGAAAAACTTGAAAATAATTTTTTTTTAATTGATTACATAGTTATGCGATGGTTTCTTCCTAAATAAACCAACCGGTTAACACACTGTATGTGTGAAGAACAATTGGTTGGATAAACATACTTTTCCATTTCATTTCATTTAAAAATGTAGTTGTAAAAATTTTCCAACTCGATTTTAAGGTCGTTAGAAACCACCACTAGAATTAAGTCTAATATATTTTCATTAAATGTGTTTCAGTTTTTGAGTTCATGAGTCGGTTGTTAATCAGTCAGTCCGAATTTATCTTTAAGATTTTTTTGATAGCTTTATTTGAAGATACGAAAAGCCGGTTCACAAGCAATGTAGGTGAAAAAAAAATTATTTTCGGTTCTGTCAGTTTTTACATCAAATTCAAATAAAAAACGTAAAAGTTTCTCATTTTCCAATGGAATTCGCCAATTTTTTATGCAGCGTTCCTGCAATAAGCTGTGAAGCTATTCAAAGCAAGTTTTTCTTTGGACTTCTTTAAAGACATAATTGTAAGTTTTCTCTTTTTTTCACTCTTTTTTTAACACATTATCAATTTCGCAACATTAGTTCTGTTATGTATGTATGTAAGTACTACTAAACATTAGTTTTACTTACTTTTAGAAATTTATCAATGTATCCCCATCAAAATCGGGGGACTACCCAACAGTTGACGTGCCTGATATCAATACTTTGATCAAATTGTATTCCACTTCTGATAAAAAACACGAATAATGGTATTTAGGACATTAAATACATACAAACATAAACGAAAGCATTGATGTCGCTAATTTTTAGTTTTTCCCGCCCACATACTGATCTACTACTTACATACGTACTTATATACATACATATGTATGTATGTATGTACATGCGTGCGTACACTGCTTTTCTATTTCATCCATCCTTTGAAGGCTCTCCCATTTACTTGCTCGGCTACAAAGTTAAGTTCAAAGGCAAAACTAATTTTGAATAGACATAAGAAACACACAACATGTTTTAGTTGTTGCTTTCGATATTTTTCTTTGATTTGCTATTTGGGGCAGTGTTGCCAATTTGCGGGATTTCGCCATTTTTCGGGATTTTATGTCTAAAAAGGGCGAATGGCATTTTCTGTAGAAAAACGGAATTTTTTGCATACCATACCAAGCAATAAAATTTAGTAGGTAATTGATAAATAAGAAACAGTTCATATTATCAATCCTATTAGCGGAACTTTATTCACTTGAAATTAATTTTAATAGCAAGTTTTTGAGTATGTGGAAAATATTAGAAAAATTTCCAAACCACAATTCTTTTCAAATGTCTTGAGTTTCTAGATTCTGAAGTTTTTTTAAATTAATGCCAAATTATTAACAGCAAGTCTTTAGAGAGCATAGCGATATGCAGATATTAACCATTTTAATTTAAACAATGAATGGAAAAGTATTTTGAGTGTATCTATTATCAAAGAAAGTAAAATTAGCGATGTATAAACATTTGGGAGGTAGTCGCTAACAAAAGGGCAGTGGAGATTTCTTATATCGAAAGTTTATGGAAGATATAGTTTTGTATTATCTTTCCATAATTTTAATGCTAACTGCCAACGATTTTTTTCATTGGTTACTGAGATCAAAACGAAAAAGATACTCAGAATAAGCGAATAAGCATTAAATGCAACGTGTGTAGTAAAATCTACCTAATTTACTTAATAAACGATCATCGCATTTTCT